>NW_027066564.1:0-17972 GCF_032884065.1 Artemia franciscana
ACTAAAGTTTGTTTATTTTGTTCGCTGAATATACATAGTAAACCAAAATACGGTCAACTATAAGAAGCAAAAAATAAATTATAGTAATATCTAGTATAAAAAATGACCAAGTTACCGGGTAGCCCTATTCTAAAACTTTCATGACATCTCGGGCCTTTCATCTCCCTCATTTTTTAATTTTCTTAGCTTTGCAACATCAAGTTTCAGAATCCCATCATTCAGGATTGTGATTAAAATTGAACTTGTGTAAAACAGCAATAGGAATAATGGATCTAGCCAAAATTCGTATCCGTTCGTCCAGGTAATTTTCTATGTGTCTTGGCCATTTATTGAAGCTGCATATACTTGGTGCAGCTTCCAATCGCTGTCAAACTTTACTGTTTAGAATCTTCACAAGTTGTTAAAGTTTGTAACGTTTTTTAAACATTTGTTAATTTTTTTTTTAGAGTCGTTTGACTTAGATAGTTCTCTAAACCTTACTTGGTATGTCGATTCACAAGTTATATCGTTTGAGCTTATGTTGTTCTTTTCCAATCTTCTTGATTGTTCTTGATGTTGACAATGTTGGGTTTCTTTATAGTTTGAATTGCAGGCAATCTGTTTATGTTCATAGTTCTTGCTGGAGTTTTGCATCATGAGTGGTAGGTGTCTTGTTTCTTCAATTTAATTCTTAAGATTAAACTCAGCATTGGTTCGATATTAATTTATGTATGTTTTCAGTGAATTTTCTCAAGTCTGCTTGGCTTTGCCTTTATTGGACTGGTATGGGATTAGGTATAATTATAGAATGATAGTTGGAACTTTCTTCTATACGACTGGTATTATTGAGGTGTTCTGACTTCGTTGATAGCTGTTGGGTGAAACATCAGATGTTTGAATTTCGGCATTCTTCGGTGGTTGATAAATCATAGCAATAGATGTTATTCGATCCTTGATTTTGACCATAACGTGTCGTTGGTCAGTGCCATAGTATTCCAGTTCCCATAAAAAATTTTCTTGGCAGGATCACATTCTTAATAAGAAATTTACTCATAATAATACATAACATTATTATAATAACAATGTATATAGCATTCAGTAATGAGTAATTTATTAACCATTATCATATTGCTATTAACTACATATCATGGCTACATACAAGAGCACAGTTCTAAAAAAATAGTGAAATACTTGGCAAATGTTGGAGGTCTTAATTTCACATATAATATATTCTGCCAAATGATTTATGTTTATGATGCATGATTATGTCCAATAGAAACACAACATATTATGTCGTAGCTTTGAAACAATATACATCAGCAAAATTACTTTACTTTAGGTACAGGATATTAGAAAATAAAGGAGACGACCTCTAAATTCCCTTGTATTGCTATATCCTCCCAGCTCTGAGGGCTTAGATATCATTGGCTGCAGTGGGGTTTAATTGTTGCATTTCCTGTGCATCAACTGTGTCGTGTTTGGGCTTTGCTCTTTTCAGTCTCATAGTTTCACATAGTTTGATGTTAGCAGTGCCTTATTGTCAGTGAGATATGAAATACTAGAAATTTAGTAATTATAATATTGTATCAGGAATTTGGTGAAAATAGTCCATATTGATTTTCCACGTATTTTAATCTTTGGTCTTCATTAGGGAAGACTGGTATTTGTAGATCTAATACCTCCTTTATTTTTGATAATGGCATTGTACCTTTTGATTTTTTTTTTATTTATGGCCAGAAGAAGGTTTTTTATTCCTCATTGTTTAAATTTGGGATTATGAATGGCCGATTTATTCCTTGAAAGTTTATTACATTCGGGCTTATAATGTTTGTGCTTATTTTGATTAAGGGTGTTTGCACAATTGTCTCTTTGGTTACAACTCCTGCAACCTTGTTTAGTGGTTCTTGTTCCAACGTCCTGTAAGACTTTCTCAGATCAATAATTGGGGTCAATTTTCAAAATATTGTTTTAGCAGGATAGAGTTCCGACTGTCTTTTTGGGTACAGTAAATAACCATAGATCATTTCGCAGGTCAATAAATGTTTCTCTTTTTGTTCTTCCTATTAAAGCTTCACAAGAGTCAGGAATATCTTGTTGTTGTGATTCTTTAAGAAAAAGATCTAACAATCCTGATCTTCTGATTTTCAGATTCAGTTGAAAAAGATTGGAAAATATTCTGGTTCAGTTGAAGAACCAGATTCGGTTAAAAATCAGTTATTAGAATGGAAACGCACATATAAAACTTAACAAAATCTTGCATAAAGAAGGGGGAAAGCTGATGTATGAAAAAGAAAAAAGGAAAACTCAAGAAATACATACAGTGAATTTGCGGTATGACATCTTCAATTGTCACCACTCCAATCACCTTTTCTCTTCTGAAAAAATGTTGCCTTCTCTTGGAGAAGGCTAACCTTGCTCCATGAGCTGAAAAAAAGGCTTATTTTAAAATAATTATTCATTTAATAACAATTGGGTTAACTTATTATAACTAATATCCATCTTCAAAAAAATAACAGAAACGAAGCACCTGAAAGAAAATTGGCCTAGAAAAGAAGCTTCAGTAGAGACAGATAAGGTGAAAAGAGTAGTATGGGGAAAATGGGCCCATGAGGACAGAATTTTCATAGCCAGTTTACTTAACAATTAAATCCAGTCATGACCATTCTTAGCAACCAGATTGCCTATACTCCCAAGAGCTCCTCATTTGCATATTTCAGTGGCACGTGATTTGCATATTCCTGACAGCCCCTAGCAACTAGATCTAGTCATGAGCCTCCCTAGATATAGCAACTAGATACGTTCTGAGACCATACTGGCTATGCATGACGTATGAAAAAAAGGGAATAAAAAATGAAAAGAGAAAAAACAAATAGGCGAAAAAATGAGGATTTTATCAGCCAGTAGCTAAATATGAAAAACAAGCAAATATTTGGACAAGGACCTCCGCCAAGTCGTCCTCAGTGCTAAAAAAAACAAAGAAAGAAAAAAAACAACAGCAAAATCTAACCTTTATAAGTGAACTACACAAGAGGAAGACAGATACTGACTCAACCAACAAAAAACCAAGTTTAAATCAATGAAAGAGAAGTTACCAACTAGATTGAATAAGTATCCTTTGCCTTGCAACAGATTTCGCCTGTCTACAATTTCGGTTTTCATTAGTTATGCGGACAGGTTTTCTTAAATTAGACTGAGCGGAAGTATTCATAGAGTTTTTTAACATTAAATTATTATAAATTGGGTTTAAGGAAATATCTCCCGTGTCTCTATTTATAGCCAAATTTCTATTTATATGTTTTTTTTATCTCAATAGCCTCTTTGAAAGATTGCGGTAGACCATTTACAGTACATATTAAAGTTGCCTCTTCAAAAAGAACTAAATGGGCAGGATTTTCGCATATATGCTGGGCCAGAGCTGAATCAAAGTTGTCATTTTTGTTTTCCAATCTCAGGGACTTATCTATTGAAGTTTTGTGTTCTTACAATCGTTCCCCTAGTTGTTGATTGGTCCTTCCAATGTAAAATTTTCCCACATGAACAGGGGACTCTGTAGACACCACTATTTAGTATGGGGTCCGTTTTATTTTTTCCCGAGTTGAAAAAATGTTCAACTTTTTGTTCAGTTATAAAAGAAACAGAGAGATTATGTCTTTTTAAAATTTTTCCAAGTTTGTCGCTGAGTTTTGAGACGTATGGTAATGTAGTGAAAGTTTTTTTCTCAATTGCCAGTGTACCTGAATCATGGGGGACGGGCTTCCTGTTTTCCTGTTTCGTCTTTTTTAATCGTCTATCTATTATATTTTCAATGAGGTTGATTGGGTAGCCATTGCAGAATAGAATATGTTTAACATAGTCTAATTTGGATTTTACATGATTACGTGAACATATTTTTAAAACCCTGTCGACTAAAGAAATTACTACCCCTCTTTTTACACAAGGAGGGTGACCTAGCAACTAGGTTTCCCATGGAGACAGCCGTTACATATTGCCTATATTCCAGAGGGGAAATAATCTGCATATTCATATCAGCACCAAGATTTGCCTACTCCGCTTATACTATTTAAGACAGCGGACCCAAAGAACTTGATTTAAACATTCGGTTTTATTTTATTTCGAATGGACTCTTAGAGGGAACTTATGGTCATCCATGTCCCACCTCAAGGAGCCCCAAAGGCCCCCCCCCTCAACTTTTGGTCCCACAAAAGTTTTCAACCTTTTGTGGGACCTCGAAATTTTCAACTTAATTTTGTGTCTTAAAATGAAATTAAATATACTTAAAACAAAATAAATTCAATATTAAAATTTTCAAAAAATTAATTGAAGATCAAATACATATATAAATCATGATTTTTTCTATTAGAAAAATATTTTTTTGTAATGACACATTTTCTTTCTTTCTTTACGTAGTTTTTTTAACTTTATTTTCTTATTCTTCTGATGTTTTAGAAATACAAAATGAAGATGATATATACTCATGTTAGAAAATTATTGTTTGTAGTGACCTTTTTTCAGTTTTTTTTTTGTTTGTCAACACCGGTTTAATCAGGTTACAAATATCACGAAAGAAAACAAACAATGATTTCAAACTTATGTTGTCACTTCAAACAAACGTTTTGATCTAAACTACCTTTTGAAAACTAAGAACACAATGACGAGGCAAGGAATGAAACATTAGCTGGTATGGCCAGTCGTGCGCAAGTTTTTTTTTACTTTCTATAGTCCGACATTCTCCCCAGTGATTTTCACCTTGGCATTTTTTGTCTCCCCAACATTCTCCCCAGTGATTTTCATCTTGGCATTTTTTGTCTCCATCCATACATTGTGTTCTACCATATTCGGTGTCGACAAAAGGGATTTGCCATCTAATTTGTATTCTTTCTTTCTTTGTAGAAGTCCATATCCAACTAGTGGATCTGTATGGTTGCCTTACTGTTATTAAAATTTAATCGTTGTTATTTAGTATCAATACACTAGGGATGCGTTCAAAGCGTTCAATACAATTGTAAATATTTAGTTCACCCTTTTTACAACTTAATAGTGGTAAAATATTTAAGATTGTCAATTTTTAGTGACTGCAATATATTTTACCCATTGCAAATCTCTCAGCAACCTCATATTATCATCTTTCAATTTTTGAACTTCTTTTTGACTTCTTGATAAAGCTTAAATAAAAAATTTATTTGCTCTTCCTCTTTTAAATCTCTCAGCAACCGCATAATATCATTTTCTAATTGTTTAACTTTTTCTTGACTTGTTGACCAAGCTCCGATTAAAACAGATACTCGCGCACTTGCTTTGACCTTGGCCTGTTCCAGCTGTAAAAATCAAAAGCATCAGGACGCCCAAGCAAAATACTAGGGCGCTTCTGTAGTAATTTCTGACATTGAGGTGTCTAACTCTATTGGTTGTGGGTGCTGTTCACACCCTGGTTGATGGAATCCATCTGCTCCCGATCTTCTTGAACGCCATCAGCCAGTGGTATGCGTTCTTGAAATGAGCACCCTAAAACAAAGAGATCAACCAAAATCAAAACGGAGAAAAGCATAGATGGTTATATTTTAGCGAATGCATGACTGGAGTAGCTTGAGTCGGCTTGTTTCACTAACATGGCTAAAAAGCCTCCCATTGCTGCAATAGCCTTCATGTAGCAAAATTTCTTCCAAATTAAACTATCTTGGCCTTGAGGTGTTTCTTCTCTCAGAGTCTTCAGAAAGGACCTGAACAGACAAAAATGCACATCCAATAATTCCACTGATGAGTGATATTGTCCAAAATTTGGTGGAGTCAGCTGATAGGTGGTTATGAACATCTGCGGTCACATTGGTCGAATTCTCGCATAGATAGCATGGATCGCAAAGTTGAACACAAGGCGAGCAATGAAAGGCACCAAGAAAGGAGGGTAAATCAATTGAAATGGAACTTATGAATTCTAAATATTTCCAACAATCAAAAAAAGGATCATCAATGTGTCGATTTCGGCTTCATTTAGCCCAAGATTGCAAATATCAGATTCAATCTTGTAATAAGGGACACAGCTCCTAAATAAATAATATGACCTATCTCTTCCACTGCAAAATCGTCTTCGGTGAACAAACCGAATAGACGAGAAGCAAGCTCCCCTACTATTGGGATTAAACTTGTCGATCTTTTATATTTACTCCTTCGGAAAAATACTTCAAATATACAAGTTGTGCTTTGTTTAAGTTTTTGTATTTCTGTATTGAATAGTTCAAATAACGCTTCCAACCTTTGTCTATATAATATGAGGAATGCCTGATGAGTTGATATTTTATGAGCATTTTCTATGGTTAATTCTGGGAGGGGCTCTAATTTATTTTTAGCTGGTTCGGCAGCTGGTATGGCCAGTCGTGCGCAAGTTTTTTTTACCGTCTTTAGTCCAACATTCTCCCCATTGATTTTCATCTTTGCATTTTTTGTCTCCATCCATACATTGTGTTGTACCATAGTCGGTGTCGACAAAAGGGATTTGCCATCTAACTTGTATTCTTTCTTTTTTTGTAGAAGTCCATATCCAAGTAGTGGATCTGTATGGTTGCCTTACTGTTATTAAAATTTCATCGTTGTTGTTTTATCAATACACTAGGGATAGTTTCTGTAGTAATTTCTGACATTGAGGTGTCTAACTCTATTGATTGTGGGTCAGTAGTCGTGGGGTTTGACGTGGGGAATGTTTCTTCCACTTCTGTCATTGGGGTGCATTCAGTTTCCGCAACATTTGATGCGGCCTGTAGGATTATGAAACCAGACAACACAAACGAAACGCCTTCTCCAAGCATGTATTGGAATACTAATCCAACATAGAGACTTTTTTTGAATGTCCCAGGAAAATCGCATCTTACAGTGAGCACTTCTTCCAAAATTCTTGGAAATTGACGTGACGCCAACCCTCTGCCAAACCCAGCTAACATCATGGGTACCAAAAACAAGCAGATATTTGCGCTGCCCACCCAGATGTCTTTGATGTTTCGGAATACTCCACATGAGTAGCTGTTCACACCCTGGTTGATGGAATCCGTCTGCTCCCGATCTTTTTGAATGCCATCAGCCAGTGGTATGCGTTCTTGAAAGGAGCACCATAAAACAAAGAGATCAACCATAACGAAAACGGAGACTATCATATATGGTAATAATTTTGTGAATGCATGACTGGAGTAGCTTGAGTCGGCTTGTTTCACTAACATGGCTAAAAAGTCTCCAATTGCTGCAATAGCCTTCATATAGCCAAATTTCTTCCAAGTTAAACTATCTCGGCCTTGAGGTGTTTCTTCTCTCAGAGTCTTCAGTGCCCAGCAATCCGACAGGACCTGAACAGATGAAAATGCACATCCGATAATTCCACTGATGAGTGATATTGTCCAAAATTTTGTGGAGTCAGCTGATAGGTTGTTATGAACATCTGCGGTCACATTGTTTGAATTCTCGCATAGATTGCATGGATCGCAAAATTGAACACAAGGCGAGCAATGCAAGGCACCAAGAAAGAAGGGCACAGAAAGTGCAATGGAACTTATGAGGAGCATCACCACAATTAGATTTTCAGGTTTTTCTTCTTATCAGCCAAAATTCCTGCTGCAATCTTCCAAATATTTCCAACAATCAAAAAAAGGATCATCAAAGTGTCGATTTCGGCTTCATTTAGCCCAAGAGTGACGAATATCAGATTCAATCTTGTAATAAGGGACACAGCTCCTAAATAAAATAATATGGCCTATCTCTTCCACTGCAGCGTGCTAAGCCTGCTGGTCTTTTCTTTTTGATAGTTGGCGACACTTGCTTGTATTTTTTGTACCTGTACTGTTGTATTCATGGCTGTGTTGAGCCTTTTAACATTATCTCTTAATATATTTAAATCTTCTTCGGTGGACAAACCGAATAGACGAGAAGCAAGCTCCCCTACTATTGGGATTAAACTTGTCGATATTTTATATTTACTCCTTCGGAAAAATACTTCAAATATACAAGTTATGCTTTGTTTAAGTTTTTTTTATTTCTGTATTGATTAGTTCAAATAACGCTTACAACCTTTGTCTGTATAATACGAGGAATGCCTGATGAGTTGACATTTTATGAGCAATTTCCATGGTTAATTCTAGGAGGGGTTCTAACTAATTTTTAGCTGGTTCGTCAGCTGGTATGGCCAGTCGTGAGCAAGTTTTTTTCACCGTCTATAGTCCAACATTCTTCCAAGTGATTTTCATCTTGGTATTTTTTGTCTCCATCCATGCATTGTGTTCTACCATAGTCGGTGTCGACAAAAGGGATTTGCCATCTAACTTGTATTCTTTCTTTTTTTGTAGAAGTTCTTATCCAAGTAGTGGATCTGTATGGTTGCCTTACTGTTATTAAAATTTCATCGTTGTTATTTGGTATCAATACACTAGTGATGCGTTCAATTCAATTTTAAATATTTAGTTCACCCTTTTTGCAACTTAATAGTGGTAAATATATTTTACCCATTGCAAATCTCTCAGCAACCTCATATTATCATCTTTCAATTTTTGAACTTCTGTTTGACTTCTTGATAAAGCTTCAAATAAAAATTTATTTGCTCTTCCTCTTTTAAATCTCTCAGCAACCGCATAATATCACCTTCCAATTGTTTAAGTTTTTCTTGACTTGTTGACAAAGCTCCGATCAAAACAGATACCCACGCACTTGCTTTGACCTTGACCTGTTCCAGCTGTAAAAATCAAAAGCATCAGGACGCCCAAGCAAAATACTAGGGCGCTTCTGTAGTAATTTCTGACATTGAGGTGTCTAACTCTATTGGTTTTGGGTCAGTAGTCGTGGGGTTTGACGTGGGGAAGGTTTTTTCCACTTCTATTATTGGGGTGTATCCAGTTTCCGTAACATTTGGCGCGGCCTGTAGGATTATGAAACCAGACAACACAAACGAAACGCCTTCTCCAAGCATGTACTGGAATACTAATCGAACATAGCGAGTTGTTTTGAATGACCCAGGAAATTCGCATCTTACAATGAGCATTTCTTCCAAAATCCTTGGAAATTGACGTGACGCCAGCCCTCTGCTAAACCCAGCTAACATCTTGGGTACCAATAACAAGCATGTATTTGCGCTGCCCACCCAGATGTCTTTGATGTTTCGGAATACTCCATATGAGTATCTGTTCACACCCTGGTTGATGGAATCCGTCTGCTCCCGATCTTCTTGAAGGCCATCAGCCAGTGGTATGCGATCTTGAAAGGAGCACCATAAAACAAATAGATCAACCAAAACAAAAACGGAGAATAGCATAGATGGTTATATTTTAGCGAATGCATGACTGGAGTAGCTTGAGTCGGCTTGTTTCACTAACATGGCTAAAAAGCCTCCAATTGCTGCAATAGCCTTCATGTAGCCAAATTTCTTCCAAATTAAACTATCTCGGCCTTGAGGTGTTTCTTCTCTCAGAGTCTTCAGTGCCCAGCAATCCGACAGGACCTGAAGAGACGAAAATGCACATCCGATAATTCCACTGATGAGTGATATTCTCCAAAATTTGGTGGATTCAGCTGATAGGTGGTTATGAACATCTGCGGTCACATTGGTCGAATTCTCGCATAGAAGGCATGGATCGCAAAATTGAACAAAAGACGAGAACTGCAAGGCACCAAGAAAGGAGGGCACAGCAAGTGCAATGGAACTTATGTGAAGCTTCACCACAATGAGGATTTCCAAGTTTTTCTTCTTATCAGTCAAAATTCCTGCTGCAATCTTCCCAATATTTCCAACAATCAAAAAAAGGATCATCAATGTGTCAATTTCGGCTTCATTTAGCCCAAGATTGTCGAATATCAGATTCAATCTTGTAACAAGGGACATAGCTCCTAAATAAAATAATATGGCCTATCTCTTCCACTGCAGCGTGCTAAGCCTGCTGATCTTTTCTTTTTGATAGTTGGAGACACTTGCTTGTGTTTTTTTTTACATGTAGTGTTGTATTCAAGGCTGTGTTGAGCCTTTTAACATTATCTATTAATATATTTAAATCTTCTTCGGTGGACAAACCGAATAGACGAGAAGCAAGCTCCCCTACTATTGGGATTAAACTTGTCGATCTTTTATATTTACTCCTTCGGAAAAATACTTCAAATATACGAGTTGTGCTTTGTTTGAGTTTTTGTATTTCTGTATTGAATAGTTCAAATAACGTTTCCAACCTTTGTCTATATAATATGAGGAATGCCTGATGAGTTGATATTTTATGAACATTTTCCATTGTTAATTCCGGGAGGGGTTCCAATTCATTTTTATCTGGTTCGGCAGCTGGTATGGCCAGTCGTGCGCAAGTTTTTTTTATCGTCTATAGTCCAACATTCTCCCCAGTGATTTTCATCTTGGCATTTTTTGTCTTCGTCCATAAATTGTGTTCTACCATAGTCGGTGTCGACAAAACGGGTTTGCCATCTAAGTTGTATTCTTCCTTTTTTTGTAGAAGTCCATATCCAATAAGTGGAAATGTATGGTTGCCTTACTGCTATTAAAATTTCATCGTTGTTATTTAGTATCAATACACTAGGGATAGTTTCTGTAGTAATTTCTGACATTGAGGTGTCTAACTCTATTGGTTGTGGGTCAGTAGTCGTGGGGTTTGACGTGGAGAATGTTTCTTCCACTTCTGTTATCGGGGTTTATTCAGTTTCCGTAACATTTGGCGCGGCCTATAGGATTATGAAACCAGACAACACAACCGAAACGCCTTCTCCAAGCATGTGTTGGAATACTAATCCAACATAGAGACTTGTTTTGAATGACCCAGGGAAATCGCATCTTACAGTGAGCATTTCTTCCAAAATCCTTGGAAATTGACGTGACGCTAGCCCTCTGCCAAACCCAGCTAACATCATGGGTACCAAAAACAAGCAGATATTTGTGCTGCCCACCCAGATGTCTTTGATATTTCGGAATACTCCATCTGAGTAGCTGTTCACACCCTGGTTGATGGAATCTGTCTGCTCTCAATCTTCTTGAATGCCATAAGCCAGTGGTATGCGTTCTTGAAAGGAGCACCATAAAACAAAGAGCTCAACGAAAACGGAGAATAGCATATATGGTTATATTTTAGCGAATGCATGAAAGGAGTAGCTTGAGTCGGCTTGTTTCACTAACATGGCTAAAAAGCCTCCAATTGCTGAAACAGCCTTCATGTTGCCAAATTTTTTCCAAATTAAACTATCTCGGCCTTGAGGTGTTTCTTCTCTCAGAGTGATCCATGCCCAGCAATCCGACAGGGCATGAACACACGAAAATGCACATCCGATAATTCCACTGATGAGTGATATTGTCCAAAATTTGGTGGAGTCAGCTGATAGGTGGTTATGAACATCTGCGGTCACATTGGTCGAATTTTCCCATAGATTGCATGGATTGCAAAATTGAACATAAGGCGAGCAATGCAAGGCACCAAGAAAGGAGTGCCCAGAAAGTGCAATGGAACTTATGAGGAGTATCACGACATTTAGGATTTTCAAGTTCTTCTTCTTATCAGCCAAAATTCCTGCTGCGATCTTCCAAATATTTCCAACAATCAAAAAAGGATCATCAATGTGTCGATTTCGGCTTCATTTAGCCCAAGATTGTCGAATATCAGATTCAATCTTGTAATAAGGGACATAGCTCCCAAATAAAATAATATGGCCTATCTCTTCCACTGCAGCGTGCTAAGCCTGCTGGTCTTTTCTTTTTGATAGTTGACGATGCTTGCTTGTAGTTTTTGTAAATGTAGTGTTGTATTCATGGCTGTGTTGAGCCTTTTAACATTATCTCTTAATATATTTAAATCTTCTTCGGTGGACAAACCGAACAGACGAGAAGCAAGCTCCCCTACTATTGGGATTAAACTTGTCGATCTTTTATATTTACTCCTTCGGAAAAATACTTCAAATATACTAGTTATGCTTTGTTTAACTTTTTGTATTTCTGTATTGAATAGTTCAAATAACGCTTCCAACCTTTTATCTATATGATATGAGGAATGCCTGATGAGTTGATATTTAATGAGCATTTTCCATGGTTAATTCCGGGAGAGGTTCTAATTCATTTTTAGCTGGTTCGTCAGCTGGTATGGCCAGTCATGCGCAAGTTTTTTTTTTACCGTCTATAGTCCAACATTCTCTCCAGTGATTTTAATCTTGGCATTTTTTGTCTCCATCCATACATTGTGTTCTACCATAGTCGGTGTCGACAAAAGGGATTTGCCATCTAACTTGTATTCTTCGTTTTTGTAGAAGTCCATATCGAACTAGTGGATCCGTATGGTTGCCTTACTGTTATTGAAATTTCATCGTTGTTATTTGGTATCAATACACTAGGGATAGTTTCTGTAGTAGTATCTGACATTGAGGTGTCTAACTCTATTGGTTGTGGGTCAGTATTCGTGGGGTTTGACGTGGGGAACGTTTCTTCCACTTCAGTTATTGGGGTGTATTCAGTTTCCGTAACATTTGGCGCGGCCGGTAGGATTATGAAACCAGACAACACAAACGAAACGCCTTCTCTAAGCATGTACTGGAATACTAATCCAACATAGCGACTTGTTATGAATGACCCAGGGAAATCGCATCTTACACTGAGCATTTCTTCCAAAATCCTTGGAAATTGACGAGACGCCAGCCCTCTGCCAAACCCAGCTAACATCATGGGTACCAAAAACAAGCAGATGTTTGCGCTGCCCACCCAGATGTCTTTGATGTTTCGAAATACTCCATCTGAGTAGCTGTTCACACCCTGGTTGATGGAATCCGTCTGCTTCCGATCTTCTTGAACGCCATCAACCAGTGGTATGCGTTCTTGAAAGGAGCACCATAAAACAAAGAGATCAACCATAACGAAAACGGAGAATATCATATATGGTAATAATTTAGTGAATGCATGACTGGATTAGCTTGAGTCGGCTTGTTTCACTAACATGGCTAAAAAGCCTCCAATTGCTGCAATAACCTTCACATAGCCAAGTGCAAAAGATTTTCTGGATTGACTTCAATACAGAGACGGCGAAAGGGATACGTCAATTTTTTCAGTCCAGTCAAAAGTGAGAGGATCTCGACAATATCTTCATGTTTTGACGGGAAAAGTCAAGTCTATTATAGAACAAGGGCCATTAACGTTATTTGTTACAGCCTCTTGTGCGGAATGGCATTCTCCTGAATTCACAAAACATTCACGTGTAATCAACTGTTACGTGATTGGCGTCGATAAAATGACACCAGCAGAATTAACAGCAATGGACCCTGTGTCTGTGGCTGTACATCTTCACAAAAAATGGAGGGCCATATTCAACAACCTTATCAGTGCAAATTTGAATCCTGTCTTTGGTTTTCAAGGATTACTTTTGGCGAATTGAATACCAAACGAGAGGTGCTCCACATGCGCATTTCATTCTCTAGGTAGAAGATGCACCTGTCATTGGAACATCATCACTTGATTAAGTTACAAGGTACATTGATAGAATTGCACAAGGTACAAAAATCGATGAGATGAGGCAAGAATTGAATAATGTGTACAAAGGTATGGGCCCAGGGGCAATATCTTTTCTATTAAACTCAGTTAAAACGCGTCAAGTTGTAGCAGTAGAGGCGGCAGATAGGCTTCTAGGCACAAAATTGTACGGTTTCTCAAGACATTTCAGATTTGTGGATCTATTCAGGGTGTCAAAACTAAAAAGGACACTTAAAGCATTCAAGGAATTGGAAGCAATTGTAAGTAAGGATCCCCAAAGTTCGGATCTGTATGTTGCCCACTGGGTAGCTGATGTTTATCCAAATAGGCCAGAGCATATGTAACACATGAGTCTATATGAGCTGCTGTTTTGGTATGAATGCAAACGACGGGGCAATGATGAAAAAATGTTACTGAAGACAGGTTCTTTTTTTTAAGACGATGCATTCAAAAACCATATATCATACATCGCAAAAGGCCAACCCTTTGGAATCTGTCGAGAAGAAAGAACAGTACTATGGTAGGCTATTGAGATTGTTCAAGCCATGGAGAAATGAATGCGATATTCTGGTACATTACTTCAACAACTTTGAGACATATTGCATTGAAAGTGAAAAATATCCATCCATGGTAGCCTATCATGAGAAACTGGTAAACAAAACCACATGCGATGCCGAATTTGAAACATTCTTACGCCACCGAGCCACGGAAATTTAGACTATTGAAATGAATGACTTAACTGATGGACAACAGGAGATTGATGATCCAAATAACGCTAAACAAGGAGAGATTATTCATAGAGTGGCTGATCCTATGGAGGATTTAGTCAATGCAAACAGACAGCGGCTAGAGTCAATCACAAGTGAAGAGTTGTCAAATGACTTCAATTCCCTTAATTTACATCGGAAGAGATTTGTTGACAGAATTATAGGCAACCTAAAAATTGGCAGCAATGATATGCCTGTCAGACAGATAGTGTCTGTCTTTGGGGGAACTGGGAAGTCAACGAATAATTAGTCTACTTAGAAGGTTCATTTGTCAGGAGTTCGTGAAGGAGGAATGTCCAGTTGTTGTTATGGCCTCAACTGGACTTAATGCTCATAGTATAAAAGGTGTTACCATTCATCGATGTTTAAGTCTGCCAGTTGACCAGCAAATAACCGCAAAATATGCATCGTTATCCACCGAACAATTGCTGACATTAAGCAAAACACTTGGACGAACTCGGCTCTTCATTATAGATGAAATAAGCATGGTTTCGTCCTTTATGCTGATGTATATTCATTTGCGCTCGACGGAAATTTAATCTACTAATTTCCCAATGGGAAATGCAAACTTTGTTCTCTTTGGAGATTTTCTTCAATTGAGGCCCGTGTCGGCAAATCCACCGTTTATTCATATTTTTCGGCTAGAGATTTGAAATAGACTTGGATCCATGGGATCCTTTAATCTATGGCATGAATTTGAGTACGATGAACTGACAATCAACTTGAGGCAAAAAGAAGAAAAGCCATTTGCAGATGCTCTTGCAAACATAAGGCTTGGAAATTGTGAAAAACAGCATCTCCAGTGTCTTTCTACACGGAAATTTGGATGTATGTCGCGAGCCACCTCAGAAGAAACTACCAAATTTTATTGTCCTTTGTGTAAGGAAGCAAAAGTGCCCGTTATTTTGATACCCACAAACGACGACTGTAGGCTAATAAACAACACACTGCTAAAGGACCCGAGCTCGAAATATATTACACTAACTGCCATTGATTGTCTTTCTTCTGTGGTTAGAACTAAAAGAACTGAAGAAGAAGCAGCAAAAAATGTTTCAAGCTTTTCGGATGACAGCAAACGAACAACTGGTGCACTAACAACATTGATACTATCAAATGGTGCACGAGTAATGCTTCAAAGAACGTAGCTGTGGATAAAGACTTAGTAAACGGATCAATGGGCTACAACAAAGAGTTTCAAAGTCTTCCCTCTGGGAAAAAGTTAATGTTTTGGTACAATTTGATGGTCAAGACCAGTTGACAAGTATAGGCCGTGCCACAGTGCGATTTGAAGCGCTCAAAGAGGTTTATTATACAAGAAAACAGTTTCCATTGCATCTAGCATTTGTAATTACTATTCACGAGTCTCAAGGCCTAAGCTTGGATTGTGCTGTCGATGCAGGAAGTCGCTGCTTTGGACCGAGTATGACTTATCTAGAGTTACCACTAGCGCAGGGCTACATCTTGTGAAACTCGAGCCAAGTTAAATTATTGCTGACATGGAAGCAATCTCAGAGTATAATCATCTTAGGAGTAGTTTTAGACCTGACCTTCCATTATTGAGAATAATCAAAACACCAACAATGAATATGAATGATGACTTCATGCAAACAGGTATCATAGAAGATGTTTCTCCGAAGAGGAAGAAAAGTAAGACTAATGTCGAACATGCAATCATTGGAAAAGGGAGAAAAAGAAAGGCAACAATAGAAGATTCTTTTCCAAATAAGACAAAATACCCAACAACAATGTCCATAACAAATGAAGCAACATCAAACGCTACAATAGTGCCAACGAAAGGTAATAGTGTTTTCCAAGATCTTGAAGGCAACAAGAAAAGATCCAACCAAAAGCAGGTCTACCAAAGGGGTATTGTTGCTGGGAGAAAAGGTTTCCAAAACAGAGATGGTGTTTGATTATATGCAAACTCTGCTGTTCAGTGATTCTTCAGCTTACACAGAATACTTTTTGATATATTGTGGAATTCACAAGGCAACGTTGCAGCTGAATTTTTACGGCTAGCAATGTCGCCCCTTGACAAAATTGAGTCAACAGTTCAGCTAAGGTCATTGCTGCCGACTGTGTCTGGGTGTACTGAGGACGATTAGCAGTCACTATGCAAGTTTTGGGAAGTTCTTTTTAGGAGTATGGATGAAGAAAACTCTGAAACAAACTCAACAACTACCCTCAGCCCTCTTAGTAGACTTCCAGTTCAAGAATCATAAATTTTTGGTTTGTCCTCGCTGATAATATTATAAATGGAAAAATTGTGCTATTTTTCAGTTCCAGGAGTTCTAAATCCCGAGGCACCAGCTCATGAAGAGGCTGTTAAGACATCGGACATTCAATTTAATGAATCGTAAAGTCCTAATCCTGTTGGAAAATTTTGTCCAAAGGAACATTAGCTAACATCGCACACAGTTTTTACTGAAATGCCACAGTTTCTTGCGATTAACTTGGATAGGAGTGCAATTGTACATACAATTACTAGAAGAATAATTGGTTTTGAGCCAGATCACATTTTGTTGAAAAGAACACTGAGTGAGGTCATATCAGACGTTAGCTAAAATGACATCGTGGTATCTTTGGAGCGATATAGAGCAATTGCCATCGTTATTCATACATGTATTAATTTCAACTCTGGTCACTATTACGTTTACAGGCGTACGTTGGAAGGTACATGGTGTCTCTACGATGATTCAAATGTTAAATTGATGGGAAAACAAACAATGGACTGCTCACGTATGACTTTTGCTGTTCTTCAAAGATGTAGCTAATCTTTTTTGCCCATGTTTTAAACTACTTAACTTCTTTTTTCATGTTTGGAACTAAAGTATACTTGAGGGAATTCTAACTTTTGCACTAAATAATAACAGTTCAGAAATATTCACCTGTTCTAGTTTTTCTTTAGTTACTTCATAGAAAATTTAAATTTTTTTTAAATCATTAGGGAATTTATGTTGACTTTTAAGACAACGTGGTTGTATAAACTATACACTGAATTGACATTGGCAAATGAATGAACTTTATATTGGTTTAAAATGAGAATGCTGTTTGGTTGGATACACTTGAAGCTGGAATCATAGCTGATAGTGAACCAAAGGTACACCAACATACCAGGAAAACTTGACGTGGAAGCCTGGACGTGGAACCTGGGCACCACGAAGAAGACTGCTGGGTGGTTACATATACTTGAAGCTAAAATCTTAGCTAATGGTGAACCAAAGGCACGCCAGCACACCTGAAAAACTTCCTATGCCTGGGCACCACATAATGGATTTGACCCGGGTTAGACTGGATAACAAATCCATACATTTTTTTCTGCCGGTGCTTCTTAATTCATTCCATTTCTAATTTTATTTTGGAAATTCTTAGCTGATCTTAGCTGAAAGCTAAAATCTTAGCTGATGGTGAACCAATGGCACGCCAACACACCTGAAAAACTTGGTGTGGTAGCCCTGTGCCTGGGCACCACATAATGGATTTGACCCGGGTTAGACTGGATAACAAATCCATACATTTTTCTCTGCCGGTGCATCTTAATCATCCCATTTCCAATTTTATTTTGGAAATTGTAATGAAATTAGGGTCACCATCTTTAGCGCCTCCTCGTTGGCGGGGGAGGGGCAACAGAATAGAGTTGAACATATTGTTCATCAGTCACAAGCGGGTGTGTATATGTTCTCCAGTGATTTCACGTGGAATTAAGCTTTTTTAAATAATATATTAATTCTGGATTCGCTACACAAATTTTATGATATAATTATTTC
>NW_027066565.1:0-18074 GCF_032884065.1 Artemia franciscana
AGTAGATAGACTAGCTAGAATCAAACTTTCACTGTTCTATCTACTATTGATTCTAGCTGGTCTAGAATCAATAGATTAGAATTCTAGAACCATATGCAAGACGTCACATACGAACTAGTGCTATTCTATTGATTCTATTAGAATCAAACAGAAAGTTTGATTCTAGATTCAAATAGATTTGAATCTATTTATTGAATAGTGAAAAAGTCTTTTCTAAAATGACGTCTTGCATATGACTCATAGAAATAGTAGATAGACTAGCTAGAATCAATAGATTAGAATTCTAGAACCATATGCAAGACGTCACATACGAACTAGTGCTATTCTATTGATTCTATTAGAATCAAACAGAAAGTTTGATTCTAGATTCAAATAGATTTGAATCTATTTATTGAATAGTGAAAAAGTATTTTCTAAAATGACGTCTTGCATATGACTCATAGAAATAGTAGATAGACTAGCTAGAATCAAACTTTCACTGTTCTATCTACTATTGATTCTAGCTGGTCTAGAATCAATAGATTAGAATTCTAGAACCATATGCAAGACGTCACATACGAACTAGTGCTATTCTATTGATTCTATTAGAATCAAACAGAAAGCTTGATTCTAGATTCAAATAGATTTGAATCTATTTATTGAATAGTGAAAAAGTCTTTTCTAAAATGACGTCTTGCATATGACTCATAGAAATAGTAGATAGACTAGCAAGAATCAATAGATTAGAATTCTAGAACCATATGCAAGACGTCACATACGAACTAGTGCTATTCTATTGATTCTATTAGAATCAAACAGAAAGTTTGATTCTAGATTCAAATAGATTTGAATCTATTTTTTGAATAGTGAAAAAGTCTTTTCTTAAAATGACGTCTTGCATATGACTCATAGAAATAGTAGATAGACTAGCTAGAATCAATAGATTAGAATTCTAGAACCATATGCAAGACGTCACATACGAACTAGTGCTATTCTATTGATTCTATTAGAATCAAACAGAAAGTTTGATTATAGATTCAAATAGATTTGAATCTATTTATTGAATAGTGAAAAAGTCTTTTCTAAAATGACGTCTTGCATATGACTCATAGAAATATTAGATAGACTAGCTAGAATCAAACTTTCACTGTTCTATCTACTATTGATTCTAGCTGGTCTAGAATCAATAGATTATAATTCTAGAACCATATGCAAGACGTCACATACGAACTAGTGCTATTCTATTGATTCTATTAGAAGAATCAATGCATTCTGAACCATATGCAAGACGTCACATACGAACTAGTGCTATTCTATTGATTCTATTAGAATCAAACAGAAAGTTTGATTCTAGATTCAAATAGATTTGAATCTATTTATTGAATAGTGAAAAAGTCTTTTCTAAAATGACGTCTTCATATGACTCATAGAAATAGTAGATAGACTAGCTAGAATCAAACTTTCACTGTTCTATCTACTATTGATTCTAGCTGGTCTAGAATCAATAGATTAGAATTCTAGAATCATATGCAAGACGTCACATACGAACTAGTGCTATTCTATTGATTCTATTAGAATCAAACAGAAAGTTTGATTCTAGATTCAAATAGATTTGAATCTATTTATTGAATAGTGAAAAAGTCTTTTCTAAAATGACGTCTTGCATATGACTCATAGAAATAGTAGACAGACTAGCTATAATCAAACTTTCACTGTTCTATCTACTATTGATTCTAGCTGGTCTAAAATCAATAGATTAGAATTCTAGAACCATATGCAAGACGTCACATACGAACTAGTGCTATTCTATTGATTCTATTAGAATCAAACAGAAAGTTTGATTCTAGATTCAAATAGATTTGAATCTATTTATTGAATAGTGAAAAAGTCTTTTCTAAAATGACGTCTTGCATATGACTCATAGAAATAGTAGATAGACTAGCTAGAATCAAACTTTCACTGTTCTATCTACTATTGATTCTAGCTGGTCTAGAATCAATAGATTAGAATTCTAGAACCATATGCAAGACGTCACATACGAACTAGTGCTATTCTATTGATTCTATTAGAATCAAACAGAAAGTTTGATTCTAGATTCAAATAGATTTGAATCTATTTATTGAATAGTGAAAAAGTCTTTTCTAAAATGACGTCTTGCATATGACTCATAGAAATAGTAGATAGACTAGCTAGAATCAAACTTTAACTGTTCTATCTACTATTGATTCTAGCTGGTCTAGAATCAATAGATTAGAATTCTAGAACCATATGCAAGACGTCACATACGAACTAGTGCTATTCTATTGATTCTATTAGAATCAAACAGAAAGTTTGATTCTAGATTCAAATAGATTTGAATCTATTTATTTAATAGTGAAAAAGTCTTTTCAAAAATGACGTCTTGCATATGACTCATAGAAATAGTAGATAGACTAGCTAGAATCAATAGATTAGAATTCTAGAACCATATGCAAGACGTCATATACGAACTAGTGCTATTCTATTGATTCTATTAGAATCAAACAAAAAGTTTGATTATAGATTCAAATAGATTTGAATCTATTTATTGAATAGTGAAAAAGTCTTTTCTAAAATGACGTCTTGCATATGACTCATAGAAATAGTAGATAGACTAGCTAGAATCAATAGATTAGAATTCTAGAACCATATGCAAGACGTCACATACGAACTAGTGCTATTCTATTGATTCTATTAGAATCAAACAGAAAGTTTGATTCTAGATTCAAATAGATTTGAATCTATTTATTGAATAGTGAAAAGGTCTTTTCTAAAATGACGTCTTGCATATGACTCATAGAAATAGAAAATAGACTAGCTAGAATCAAACTTTCACTGTTCCATCTACTATTGATTCTAGCTGGTCTAGAATCAATAGATTAGAATTCTAGAACAATATGCAAGACGTCACATACGAACTAGTGCTATTCTATTGATTCTATTAGAATCAAACAGAAAGTTTGATTCTAGATTCAAATAGATTCGAATCTATTTATTGAATAGTGAAAAAGTCTTTTCTAAAATGACGTCTTGCATATGACTCATAAAAATAGTAGATAGACTAGCTAGAATCAATAGATTAGAATTCTAGAACCATTTGCAAGACGTCACATACAAACTAGTGCTATTCTATTGATTCTATTAGAATCAAACAGAAAGTTTGATTCTAGATTCAAATAGATTTGAATCTATTTATTGAATAGTGAAAAAGTCTTTTCTAAAATGACGTCTTGCATATGACTCATAGAAATAGTAGATAGACTAGCTAGAATCAATAGATTAGAATTCTAGAACCATATGCAAGACGTCACTAGATTCAACTAGATTTGAATCTATTTATTGAATAGTGAAAAAGTCTTTTCTAAAATGACGTCTTGCATATGACTCATAGAAATAGTAGATAGACTAGCTAGAATTAATAGATTAGAATTCTAGAACCATATGCAAGACGTCACATACGAACTAGAGCTATTCTATTGATTCTATTAGAATCAAACAGAAAGTTTGATTCTAGATTCAAATAGATTTGAATCTATTTATTGAATAGTGAAAAAGTCTTTTCTAAAATGACGTCTTGCATATGACTCATAGAAATAGTAGATAGACTAGCTAGAATCAAACTTTCACTGTTCTATCTACTATTGATTCTAGCTGGTCTAGAATCAATAGATTAGAATTTTAGAACCATATGCAAGACGTCACATACGAACTAGTGCTATTCTATTGATTCTATTAGAATCAAACAGAAAGTTTGATTCTAGATTCAAATAGATTTGAATCTATTTATTGAATAGTGAAAAAGTCTTTTCTAAAATGACGTCTTGCATATGACTCATAGAAATAGTAGATAGACTAGCTAGAATCAAACTTACACTGTTCTATCTACTATTGATTCTAGCTGGTTTAGAATCAATAGATTAGAATTCTAGAACCATATGCAAGACGTCACATATGAACTAGTGCTATTCTATTGATTCTATTAGAATCAAACATAAGGTTTGATTCTAGATTCAAATAGATTTGAATCTATTTATTTAATAGTGAAAAAGTCTTTTCTAAAATGACGTCTTGCATATGACTCATAGAAATAGTAGATAGACTAGCTAGAATTAATAGATTAGAATTCTAGAACCATATGCAAGACGTCACATACGAACTAGAGCTATTCTATTGATTCTATTAGAATCAAACAGAAAGTTTTATTCTAGATTCAAATAGATTTGAATCTATTTATTGAATAGTGAAAAAGTCTTTTCTAAAATGACGTCTTGCATATGACTCATAGAAATAGTAGATAGACTAGCTAGAATCAAACTTTCACTGTTCTATCTACTATTGATTCTAGCTGGTCTAGAATCAATAGATTAGAATTTTAGAACCATATGCAAGACGTCACATACGAACTAGTGCTATTCTATTGATTCTATTAGAATCAAACAGAAAGTTTGATTCTAGATTCAAATAGATTTGAATCTATTTATTGAATAGTGAAAAAGTCTTTTCTAAAATGACGTCTTGCATATGACTCATAGAAATAGTAGATAGACTAGCTAGAATCAAACTTACACTGTTCTATCTACTATTGATTCTAGCTGGTTTAGAATCAATAGATTAGAATTCTAGAACCATATGCAAGACGTCACATACGAACTAGTGCTATTCTATTGATTCTATTAGAATCAAACAGAAAGTTTGATTCTAGATTCAAATAGATTTGAATCTATTTATTGAATAGTGAAAAAGTCTTTTCTAAAATGACGTCTTGCATATGACTCATAGAAATAGTAGATAGACTAGCTAGAATCAATAGATTAGAATTCTAGAACCATATGCAAGACGTCACATACGAACTAGTGCTATTCTATTGATTCTATTAGAATCAAACAGAAAGTTTGATTCTAGATTCAAATAGATTTGAGTCTATTTATTGAATAGTGAAAAAGTCTTTTCTAAAATGACGTCTTGCATATGACTCATAGAAATAGTAGATAGACTAGCTAGAATCAAATTTTCACTGTTCTATCTACTATTGATTCTAGCTGGTCTAGAATCAATAGATTAGAACTCTAGAACCATATGCAAGACGTCACATACGAACTAGTGCTATTCTATTGATTCTATTAGAATCAAACAGAAAGTTTGATTCTAGATTCAAATAGATTTGAATCTATTTATTGAATAGTGAAAAAGTCTTTTCTAAAATGACGTCTTGCATATGACTCATAGAAATAGTAGATAGACTAGCTAGAATCAATAGATTAGAATTCTAGAACCATATGCAAGACGTCACATACGAACTAGTGCTATTCTATTGATTCTATTAGAATCAAACAGAAAGTTTGATTCTAGATTCAAATAGATTTGAATCTATTTATTGAATAGTGAAAAAGTCTTTTCTAAAATGACGTCTTGCATATGACTCATAGAAATAGTAGATAGACTAGCTAGAATCAATAGATTAGAATTCTAGAACCATATGCAAGACCTCACATACGAACTAGTGCTATTCTAGTGATTCTATTAGAATCAAACAGAAAGTTCGATTCTAGATTCAAATAGATTTGAATCTATTTATTGAATAGTGAAAAAGTCTTTTCTAAAATGACGTCTTGCATATGACTCATAGAAATAGTAGATAGACTAGCTAGAATCAAACTTTCACTGTTCTATCTACGATTGATTCTAGCTGGTCTAGAATCAATAGATTAGAATTCTAGAACCATATGCAAGACGTCACATACGAACTATTGATATTCTATTGATTCTATTAGAATCAACCAGAAAGTTTGATTCTAGATTCAAATAGATTTCAATCTATTTATTGAATAGTAAAAAGTCTTTTCTAAAATGACGTCTTGCATATGACTCATAGAAATAGTAGATAGACTAGCAAGTATCAATAGATTAGAATTCTAGAACCATATGTAAGACGTCACACACGAACTAGTGCTATTCTATTGATTCTATTAGAATCAAACAGAAAGTTTGATTCTAGATTCAAATAGATTTGAATCTATTTATTGAATAGTGAAAAAGTCTTTTCTAAAATGACGTCTTGCATATGACTCATAGAAATAGCAGATAGACTAGCTAGAATCAAACTTTCACTGTTCTATCTACTATTGATTCTAGCTGGTCTAGAATCAATAGATTAGAATTCTAGAACCATATGCAAGACGTCACATACGAACTAGTGCTATTCTATTGATTCTATTAGAATCAAACAGAAAGTTTGATTCTAGATTCAAATAGATTTGAATCTATTTATTGAATAGTGAAAAAGTCTTTTCTAAAATGACGTCTTGCATATGACTCATAGAAATAGTAGATAGACTAGCTAGAATCAATAGATTAGAATTCTAGAACCATATGCAAGACGTCACATACGAACTAGTGCTATTCTATTGATTCTATTAGAATCAAACAGAAAGTTTGATTCTAGATTCAAATAGATTTGAATCTATTTATTGAATAGTGAAAAAGTCTTTTCTAAAATGACGTCTTGCATATGACTCATAGAAATAGTAGATAGACTAGCTAGAATCAATAGATTAGAATTCTAGAACCATATGCAAGACGTCACATACGAACTAGTGCTATTCTATTGATTCTATTAGAATCAAACAGAAAGTTTGATTCTAGATTCAAATAGATTTCAATCTATTTATTGAATAGTGAAAAAGTCTTTTCTAAAATGACGTCTTGCATATGACTCATAGAAATAGTAGATAGACTAGCTAGAATCAAACTTTCACTGTTCTATCTACTATTGATTCTAGCTGGTCTAGAATCAATAGATTATAATTCTAGAACCATATGCAAGACGTCACATACGAACTAGTGCTATTCTATTGATTCTATTAGAATCAAACAGAAAGTTTGATTCTAGAACCATATGCAAGACGTCACATACGAACTAGTGCTATTCTATTGATTCTATTAGAATCAAACAGAAAGTTCGATTCTAGATTCAAATAGATTTGAATCTATTTATTGAATAGTGAAAAAGTCTTTTCTAAAATGACGTCTTCATATGACTCATAGAAATAGTAGATAGACTAGCTAGAATCAAACTTTCACTGTTCTATCTACTATTGATTCTAGCTGGTCTAGAATCAATAGATTAGAATTCTAGAATCATATGCAAGACGTCACATACGAACTAGTGCTATTCTATTGATTCTATTAGAATCAAACAGAAAGTTTGATTCTAGATTCAAATAGATTTGAATCTATTTATTGAATAGTGAAAAAGTCTTTTCTAAAATGACGTCTTGCATATGACTCATAGAAATAGTAGACAGACTAGCTAGAATCAAACTTTCACTGTTCTATCTACTATTGATTCTAGCTGGTCTAAAATCAATAGATTAGAATTCTAGAACCATATGCAAGACGTCACATACGAACTAGTGCTATTCTATTGATTCTATTAGAATCAAACAGAAAGTTTGATTCTAGATTCAAATAGATTTGAATCTATTTATTGAATAGTGAAAAAGTCTTTTCTAAAATGACTTCTTGCATATGACTCATAGAAATAGTAGATAGACTAGCTAGAATCAAACTTTCACTTTTCTATCTACTATTGATTCTAGCTGGTCTAGAATCAATAGATTAGAATTCTAGAACCATATGCAAGACGTCACATACGAACTAGTGCTATTCTATTGATTCTATTAGAATCAAACAGAAAGTTTGATTCTAGATTCAAATAGATTTGAATCTATTTATTGAATAGTGAAAAAGTCTTTTCTAAAATGACGTCTTGCATATGACTCATAGAAATAGTAGATAGACTAGCTAGAATGAATAGATTAGAATTCTAGAACCATATGCAAGACGTCACATACGAACTAGTGCTATTCTATTGATTCTATTAGAATCAAACAGAAAGTTTGATTCTAGATTCAAATAGATTTGAATCTATTTATTGAATAGTGAAAAAGTCTTTTCTAAAATGACGTCTTGCATATGACTCATAGAAATAGTAGATAGACTAGCTAGAATCAAACTTTCACTGTTCTATCTACTATTGATTCTAGCTGGTCTAGAATCAATAGATTAGAATTCTAGAACCATATGCAAGACGTCACATACGAACTAGTGCTATTCTATTGATTCTATTAGAATCAAACAGAAAGTTTGATTCTAGATTCAAATAGATTTGAATCTATTTATTTAATAGTGAAAAAGTCTTTTCCAAAATGACGTCTTGCATATGACTCATAGAAATAGTAGATAGACTAGCTAGAATCAATAGATTAGAATTCTAGAACCATATGCAAGACGTCACATACGAACTAGTGCTATTCTATTGATTCTATTAGAATCAAACAGAAAGTTTGATTCTAGATTCAAATAGATTTGAATCTATTTATTGAATAGTGAAAAAGTCTTTTCTAAAATGACGTCTTGCATATGACTCATACAAATAGTAGATAGACTAGCTAGAATCAATAGATTAGAATTCTAGAACCATATGCAAGACGTCACATACGAACTAGTGCTATTCTATTGATTCTATTAGAATCAAACAGAAAGTTTGATTCTAGATTCAAATAGATTTGAATCTATTTATTGAATAGTGAAAAAGTCTTTTCTAAAATGACGTCTTGCATATGACTCATAGAAATAGAAGATAGACTAGCTAGAATCAAACTTTCACTGTTCCATCTACTATTGATTCTAACTGGTCTAGAAACAATAGATTAGAATTCTAGAACCATATGCAAGACGTCACATACGAACTAGTGCTATTCTATTGATTCTATTAGAATCAAACAGAAAGTTTGATTCTAGATTCAAATAGACTCGAATCTATTTATTGAATAGTGAAAAAGTCTTTTCTAAAATGACGTCTTGCATATGACTCATAGAAATAGTAGATAGACTAGCTAGAATCAATAGATTAGAATTCTAGAACCATTTGCAAGACGTCACATACAAACTAGTGCTATTCTATTGATTCTATTAGAATCAAACAGAAAGTTTGATTCTAGATTCAAATAGATTTGAATCTATTTATTGAATAGTGAAAAAGTCTTTTCTAAAATGACGTCTTGCATATGACTCATAGAAATAGTAGATAGACTAGCTAGAATCAATAGATTAGAATTCTAGAACCATATGCAAGACGTCACATACAAACTAGTGCAATTCTATTGATTCTATTAGAATCAAACAGAAAGTTTGATTCTAGATTCAACTAGATTTGAATCTATTTATTGAATAGTGAAAAAGTCTTTTCTAAAATGACGTCTTGCATATGACTCATAGAAATAGTAGATAGACTAGCTAGAATTAATAGATTAGAATTCTAGAACCATATGCAAGACGTCACATACGAACTAGAGCTATTCTATTGATTCTATTAGAATCAAACAGAAAGTTTTATTCTAGATTCAAATAGATTTGAATCTATTTATTGAATAGTGAAAAAGTCTTTTCTAAAATGACGTCTTGCATATGACTCATAGAAATAGTAGATAGACTAGCTAGAATCAAACTTTCACTGTTCTATCTACTATTGATTCTAGCTGGTCTAGAATCAATAGATTAGAATTTTAGAACCATATGCAAGACGTCACATACGAACTAGTGCTATTCTATTGATTCTATTAGAATCAAACAGAAAGTTTGATTCTAGATTCAAATAGATTTGAATCTATTTATTGAATAGTGAAAAAGTCTTTTCTAAAATGACGTCTTGCATATGACTCATAGAAATAGTAGATAGACTAGCTAGAATCAAACTTACACTGTTCCATCTACTATTGATTCTAGCTGGTCTAGAATCAATAGATTAGAATTCTAGAACCATATGCAAGACGTCACATATGAACTAGTGCTATTCTATTGATTCTATTAGAATCAAACAGAAAGTTTGATTCTAGATTCAAATAGATTTGAATCTATTTATTGAATAGTGAAAAAGTCTTCTCTAAAATGACGTCCTGCATATGACTCATAGAAATAGTAGATAGACTAGCTAGAATCAAACTTTCACTGTTCTATCTACTATTGATTCTAGCTGGTCTAGAATCAATAGTTTAGAATTCTAGAACCATATGCAAGACGTCACATACGAACTAGTGCTATTCTATTGATTCTATTAGAATCAAACATAAAGTTTGATTCTAGATTCAAATAGATTTGAATCTATTTATTTAATAGTGAAAAAGTCTTTTCCAAAATGACGTCTTGCATATGACTCATAGAAATAGTAGATAGACTAGCTAGAATCAATAGATTAGAATTCTAGAACCATATGCAAGACGTCACATACGAACTAGTGCTATTCTATTGATTCTATTAGAATCAAACAGAAAGTTTGATTCTAGATTCAAATAGATTTGAATCTATTTATTGAATAGTGAAAAAGTCTTTTCTAAAATGACGTCTTGCATATGACTCATAGAAATAGTAGATAGACTAGCTAGAATCAATAGATTAGAATTCTAGAACCATATGCAAGACGTCACATACGAACTAGTGCTATTCTATTGATTCTATTAGAATCAAACAGAAAGTTTGATTCTAGATTCAAATAGATTTGAGTCTATTTATTGAATAGTGAAAAAGTCTTTTCTAAAATGACGTTCTTGCATATGACTCATAGAAATAGTAGATAGACTAGCTAGAATCAAACTTTCACTGTTCTATCTACTATTGATTCTAGCTGGTCTAGAATCAATAGATTAGAACTCTAGAACCATATGCAAGACGTCACATACGAACTAGTGCTATTCTATTGATTCTATTAGAATCAAACAGAAAGTTTGATTCTAGATTCAAATAGATTTGAATCTATTTATTGAATAGTGAAAAAGTCTTTTCTAAAATGACGTCTTGCATATGACTCATAGAAATAGTAGATAGACTAGCTAGAATCAATAGATTAGAATTCTAGAACCATATGCAAGACGTCACATACGAACTAGTGCTATTCTATTGATTCTATTAGAATCAAACAGAAAGTTTGATTCTAGATTCAAATAGATTTGAATCTATTTATTGAATAGTGAAAAAGTCTTTTCTAAAATGACGTCTTGCATATGACTCATAGAAATAGTAGATAGACTAGCTAGAATCAATAGATTAGAATTCTAGAACCATATGCAAGACGTCACATACGAACTAGTGCTATTCTATTGATTCTATTAGAATCAAACAGAAAGTTTGATTCTAGATTCAAATAGATTTGAATCTATTTATTGAATAGTGACAAAGTCTTTTTTAAAATGACGTCTTGCATATGACTCATAGAAATAGTAGATAGACTAGCTAGAATCAAACTTTCACTGTTCTATCTACTATTAATTCTAGCTGGTCTAGAATCAATAGATTAGAATTCTAGAACCATATGCAAGACGTCACATACGAACTAGTGCTATTCTATTGATTCTATTAGAATCAAACAGAAAGTTTGATTCTAGATTCAAATAGATTTGAATCTATTTATTGAATAGTGAAAAAGTCTTTTCTAAAATGACGTCTTGCATATGACTCATAGAAATAGTAGATAGACTAGCTAGAATCAATAGATTAGAATTCTAGAACCATATGCAAGACGTCACATACGAACTAGTGCTATTCTATTGATTCTATTAGAATCAAACAGAAAGTTTGATTCTAGATTCAAATAGATTTGAGTCTATTTATTGAATAGTGAAAAAGTCTTTTCTAAAATGACGTTCTTGCATATGACTCATAGAAATAGTAGATAGACTAGCTAGAATCAAACTTTCACTGTTCTATCTACTATTGATTCTAGCTGGTCTAGAATCAATAGATTAGAACTCTAGAAACATATGCAAGACGTCACATACGAACTAGTGCTATTCTATTGATTCTATTAGAATCAAACAGAAAGTTTGATTCTAGATTCAAATAGATTTGAATCTATTTATTGAATAGTGAAAAAGTCTTTTCTAAAATGACGTCTTGCATATGACTCATAGAAATAGTAGATAGACTAGCTAGAATCAATAGATTAGAATTCTAGAACCATATGCAAGACGTCACATACGAACTAGTGCTATTCTATTGATTCTATTAGAATCAAACAGAAAGTTTGATTCTAGATTCAAATAGATTTGAATCTATTTATTGAATAGTGAAAAAGTCTTTTCTAAAATGACGTCTTGCATATGACTCATAGAAATAGTAGATAGACTAGCTAGAATCAATAGATTAGAATTCTAGAACCATATGCAAGACGTCACATACGAACTAGTGCTATTCTATTGATTCTATTAGAATCAAACAGAAAGTTTGATTCTAGATTCAAATAGATTTGAATCTATTTATTGAATAGTGACAAAGTCTTTTTTAAAATGACGTCTTGCATATGACTCATAGAAATAGTAGATAGACTAGCTAGAATCAAACTTTCACTGTTCTATCTACTATTAATTCTAGCTGGTCTAGAATCAATAGATTAGAATTCTAGAACCATATGCAAGACGTCACATACGAACTAGTGCTATTCTATTGATTCTATTAGAATCAAACAGAAAGTTTGATTCTAGATTCAAATAGATTTGAATCTATTTATTGAATAGTGAAAAAGTCTTTTCTAAAATGACGTCTTGCATATGACTCATAGAAATAGTAGATAGACTAGCTAGAATCAAACTTTCACTGTTCTATCTACTATTGATTCTAGCTGGTCTAGCATCAATAGATTAGAATTCTAGAACCATATGCAAGACGTCACATACGAACTAGTGCTATTCTATTGATTCTATTAGAATCAAACAGAAAGTTTGATTCTAGATTCAAATAGATTTGAATCTATTTATTGAATAGTGAAAAAGTCTTTTCTAAAATGACGTCTTCCATATGACTCATAGAAATAGTAGATAGACTAGCTAGAATCAATAGATTAGAATTCTAGAACCATATGCAAGACGTCACATACGAACTAGTGCTATTCTATTGATTCTATTAGAATCAAACAGAAAGTTTGATTCTAGATTCAAATAGATTTGAATCTATTTATTGAATAGTGAAAAAGTCTTTTCTAAAATGACGTCTTGCATATGACTCATAGAAATAGTAGATAGACTAGCTAGAATCAAACTTTCACTGTTCTATCTACTATTGATTCTAGCTGGTCTAGAATCAATAGATTATAATTCTAGAACCATATGCAAGACGTCACATACGAACTAGTGCTATTCTATTGATTCTATTAGAATCAAACAGAAAGTTTGATTCTAGAACCATATGCAAGACGTCACATACGAACTAGTGCTATTCTATTGATTCTATTAGAATCAAACAGAAAGTTCGATTCTAGATTCAAATAGATTTGAATCTATTTATTGAATAGTGAAAAAGTCTTTTCTAAAATGACGTCTTCATATGACTCATAGAAATAGTAGATAGACTAGCTAGAATCAAACTTTCACTGTTCTATCTACTATTGATTCTAGCTGGTCTAGAATCAATAGATTAGAATTCTAGAATCATATGCAAGACGTCACATACGAACTAGTGCTATTCTATTGATTCTATTAGAATCAAACAGAAAGTTTGATTCTAGATTCAAATAGATTTGAATCTATTTATTGAATAGTGAAAAAGTCTTTTCTAAAATGACGTCTTGCATATGACTCATAGAAATAGTAGACAGACTAGCTAGAATCAAACTTTCACTGTTCTATCTACTATTGATTCTAGCTGGTCTAAAATCAATAGATTAGAATTCTAGAACCATATGCAAGACGTCACATACGAACTAGTGCTATTCTATTGATTCTATTAGAATCAAACAGAAAGTTTGATTCTAGATTCAAATAGATTTGAATCTATTTATTGAATAGTGAAAAAGTCTTTTCTAAAATGACGTCTTGCATATGACTCATAGAAATAGTAGATAGACCAGCTAGAATGAATAGATTAGAATTCTAGAACCATATGCAAGACGTCACATACGAACTAGTGCTATTCTATTGCTTCTATTAGAATCAAACAGAAAGTTTGATTCTAGATTCAAATAGATTTGAATCTATTTATTGAATAGTGAAAAAGTCTTTTCTAAAATGACGTCTTGCATATGACTCATAGAAATAGTAGATAGACTAGCTAGAATCAAACTTTCACTGTTCTATCTACTATTGATTCTAGCTGGTCTAGAATCAATAGATTAGAATTCTAGAACCATATGCAAGACGTCACATACGAACTAGTGCTATTCTATTGATTCTATTAGAATCAAACAGAAAGTTTGATTCTAGATTCAAATAGATTTGAATCTATTTATTTAATAGTGAAAAAGTCTTTTCCAAAATGACGTCTTGCATATGACTCATAGAAATAGTAGATAGACTAGCTAGAATCAATAGATTAGAATTCTAGAACCATATGCAAGACGTCACATACGAACTAGTGCTATTCTATTGATTCTATTAGAATCAAACAGAAAGTTTGATTCTAGATTCAAATAGATTTGAATCTATTTATTTAATAGTGAAAAAGTCTTTTCCAAAATGACGTCTTGCATATGACTCATAGAAATAGTAGATAGACTAGCTAGAATCAATAGATTAGAATTCTAGAACCATATGCAAGACGTCACATACGAACTAGTGCTATTCTATTGATTCTATTAGAATCAAACAGAAAGTTTGATTATAGATTCAAATAGATTTGAATCTATTTATTGAATAGTGAAAAAGTCTTTTCTAAAATGACGTCTTGCATATGACTCATAGAAATAGTAGATAGACTAGCTAGAATCAATAGATTAGTATTCTAGAACCATATGCAAGACGTCACATACGAACTAGTGCTATTCTATTGATTCTATTAGAATCAAACAGAAAGTTTGATTCTAGATTCAAATAGATTTGAATCTATTTATTGAATAGTGAAAAAGTCTTTTCTAAAATGACGTCTTGCATATGACTCATAGAAATAGTAGATAGACTAGCTAGAATCAAACTTTCACTGTTCTATCTACTATTGATTCTAGCTGGTCTAGAATCAATAGATTAGAATTCTAGAACCATATGCAAGACGTCACATACGAACTAGTGCTATTCTATTGATTCTATTAGAATCAAACAGAAAGTTTGATTCTAGATTCAAATAGATTTGAATCTATTTATTTAATAGTGAAAAAGTCTTTTCCAAAATGACGTCTTGCATATGACTCATAGAAATAGTAGATAGACTAGCTAGAATCAATAGATTAGAATTCTAGAACCATATGCAAGACGTCACATACGAACTAGTGCTATTCTATTGATTCTATTAGAATCAAACAGAAAGTTTGACTATAGATTCAAATAGATTTGAATCTATTTATTGAATAGTGAAAAAGTCTTTTCTAAAATGACGTCTTGCATATGACTCATAGAAATAGTAGATAGACTAGCTAGAATCAATAGATTAGTATTCTAGAACCATATGCAAGACGTCACATACGAACTAGTGCTATTCTATTGATTCTATTAGAATCAAACAGAAAGTTTGATTCTAGATTCAAATAGATTTGAATCTATTTATTGAATAGTGAAAAAGTCTTTTCTAAAATGACGTCTTGCATATGACTCATAGAAATAGTAGATAGATTAGCTAGAATCAAACTTTCACTGTTCTATCTACTATTGATTCTAGCTGGTCTAGAAACAATAGATTAGAATTCTAGAACCATATGCAAGACGTCACATACGAACTAGTGCTATTCTGTTGATTCTATTAGAATCAAACAGAAAGTTTGATTCTAGATTCAAATAGATTTGAATCTATTTATTGAATAGTGAAAAAGTCTTTTCTAAAATGACGTCTTACATATGACTCATAGAAATAGTAGATTGACTAGCTAGAATCAATAGATTAGAATTCTAGAACCATATGCAAGACGTCACATACGAACTAGTGCTATTCTATTGATTCTATTAGAATCAAACAGAAAGTTTGATTCTAGATTCAAATAGATTTGAATCTATTTATTGAATAGTGAAAAAGTCTTTTCTAAAATGACGTCTTGCATATGACTCATAGAAATAGTAGATAGACTAGCTAGAATCAAACTTTCACTGTTCTATCTACTATTGATTCTAGCTGGTCTAGAATCAATAGATTAGAATTCTAGAACCATATGCAAGACGTCACATACGAACTAGTGCTATTCTATTGATTCTATTAGAATCAAAAAGAAAGTTTGATTCTAGATTCAAATAGATTTGAATCTATTTATTGAATAGTGAAAAAGTCTTTTCTAAAATGACGTCTTGCATATGACTCGTAGAACTAGTAGATAGACTAGATAGAATCAATAGATTAGAATTCTAGAACCATATGCAAGACGTCACATACGAACTAGTGCTATTCTATTGATTCTATTAGAATCAAACAGAAAGTTTGATTCTAGATTCAAATAGATTTGAATCTATTTATTGAATAATGAAAAAGTCTTTTCTAAAATGACGTCTTGCATATGACTCATAGAAATAGTAGATAGACTAGCTAGAGTCAATAGATTCGAATTCTAGAACCATATGCAAGACGTCACATACGAACTAGTGCTATTCTATTGATTCTATTAGAATCAAACAGAAAGTTTGATTCTAGATTCAAATAGATTTGAATCTATTTATTGAATAGTGAAAAAGTCTTTTCTAAAATGACGTCTTGCTTATGACTCATAGAAATAGTAGATTGACTAGCTAGAATCAATAGATTAGAATTCTAGAACCATATGCAAGACGTCACATACGAACTAGTGCTATTCTATTGATTCTATTAGAATCAGACAGAAAGTTTGATTCTAGATTCAAATAGATTTGAATCTATTTATTGAATAGTGAAAAAGTCTTTTCTAAAATGACGTCTTGCATATGACTCATAGAAATAGTAGATAGACTAGCTAGAATCAATAGATTAGAATTCTAGAACCATATGCAAGACGTCACATACGAACTAGTGCTATTCTATTGATTCTATTAGAATCAAACAGAAAGTTTGATTCTAGATTCAAATAGATTTGAATCTATTTATTGAATAGTGAAAAAGTCTTTTCTAAAATGACGTCTTGCATATGACTCATAGAAATAGTAGATAGACTAGCTAGAATCAATAGATTAGAATTCTAGAACCATATGCAAGACGTCACATACGAACTAGTGCTATTCTATTGATTCTATTAGAATCAAACAGAAAGTTTGATTCTAGATTCAAATAGATTTGAATCTATTTATTGAATAGTGAAAAAGTCTTTTCTAAAATGACGTCTTCCATATGACTCATAGAAATAGTAGATAGACTAGCTAGAATCAATAGATTAGAATTCTAGAACCATATGCAAGACGTCACATACGAACTAGTGCTATTCTATTGATTCTATTAGAATCAAACAGAAAGTTTGATTCTAGATTCAAATAGATTTGAATCTTTTTTTTTTTTTCAAATAGAAAAGACTTTTTCACTATTCAATAAATAGATTCAAATCTATTTGAATCTAGAATCAAACTTTCTGTTTGATTCTAATAGAAGACGTCTAATAGAATCAATAGAATAGCACTAGTTCGTATGTGACGTCTTGCATATGGTTCTAGAATTCTAATCTATTGATTCTAGCTAGTCTATCTACTATTTCTATGAGTCATATGCAAGACGTCATTTTAGAAAAGACTTTTTCACTATTCAATAAATAGATTCAAATCTATTTGAATCTAGAATCAAACTTTCTGTTTGATTCTAATAGAATCAATAGAATAGCACTAGTTCGTATGTGACGTCTTGCATATGGTTCTAGAATTCTAATCTATTGATTCTAGCTAGTCTATCTACTATTTCTATGAGTCATATGCAAGACGTCATTTTAGAAAAGACTTTTTCACTATTCAATAAATAGATTCAAATCTATTTGAATCTAGAATCAAACTTTCTGTCTGATTCTAATAGAATCAATAGAATAGCACTAGTTCGTATGTGACGTCTTGCATATGGTTCTAGAATTCTAATCTATTGATTCTAGCTAGTCAATCTACTATTTCTATGAGTCATATGCAAGACGTCATTTTAGAAAAGACTTTTTCACTATTCAATAAATAGATTCAAAT
>NW_027066566.1:0-17818 GCF_032884065.1 Artemia franciscana
TATATATATATGTATATATATATTATATATATATATATATATATATATATATATATATATATATATATATATATATTATATATATATATATATATATATATATATATATATATATATATATATATATATATATATATATATATATATATATATATATATATATATATATATATATATATATATATATATATATATATATATATATATATATATATATATATATATATATATATATATATATATATATATATATATATATATATATATATATATATATATATATATATATATATATATATATATATATATATATATATATATATATATATATATATATATATATATATATATATATATATATATATATATATATATATATATATATATATATATATATATATATATATATATATATATATATATATATATATATATATATATATATCTATAGATATAAAAATAAGTTGTCTGTGGATGGATGGATGGATGTGTCAGGTGACGTCACCTGAAAAAACTGGATCAGGTGACGTCAAAACTGAAAAAACTAAAAAAAGGCAAAAACTACAAAAAAAACTAAAAACTAATAAAAAAAATAAAAAAGCTAAAAAACTAAAAAAACTATAAAGGTAAAAACCAATAAAAAACTAAAAAAAAAACTGAAAAAACTAAAAAAAGGCAAAAACTACAAAAAAAACTAAAAACTAATAAAAAAAGTAAAAAAGCTAAAAAACTAAAAAACTAAAAAAAGGTAAAAAACTAAAAAAAATAAAAAATAAAAAAAACTAAAAAAAAGGAAAAAAACTGAAAAATAAGCTAAAATAAAGGTAAAAACCAATAAAAAACTAAAAAAAAAAGGAAAAAAACTAATAAATGACGACACTCAAAGAGAAAAAAAAGGCAAAAACTACAAAAAAAACTAAAAACTAATAAAAAAATATCTATATATATAAAATAAGTTGTCTGTGGATGGATGGATGGATGTGTCAGGTGACGTCACCTGAAAAAACTGGATCAGGTGACGTCAAAACTGAAAAAACTAAAAAAAGGCAAAAACTACAAAAAAAAACTAAAAACTAATAAAAAAAATAAAAAAGCTAAAAAACTAAAAAAACTATAAAGGTAAAAACCAATAAAAAACTAAAAAAAAAACTGAAAAACTAAAAAAAGGCAAAAACTACAAAAAAAACTAAAAACTAATAAAAAAAGTAAAAAAGCTAAAAAACTAAAAAAATAAAAAAAGGTAAAAAGCTAAAAAAAATAAAAAATAAAAAAAACTAAAAAAAAGGAAAAAACTGAAAAATAAGCTAAAATAAAGGTAAAAACCAATAAAAAACTAAAAAAAAAAGGAAAAAACTAATAAATGACGACACTCAAAGAGAAAAAAAAGGCAAAAACTACAAAAAAAACTAAAAACTAATAAAAAAAATAAAAAAGCTAAAAAACTAAAAAAACTAAAAAAAGGCAAAAACTACAAAAAAAACTAAAAACTAATAAAAAAGCTAAAAAACTAAAAAAACTAAAAAAAAGGCAAAAACTACAAAAAAACTAAAAACTAATAAAAAAAATAAAAAAGCTAAAAAACTAAAAAAAACTAAAAAAACTAAAAAAAGGTAAAAAACTAAAAAAACTAAAAACTAAAAAAAACTAAAAAAGGTAAAAACTAAAAGAACTAAAAAAGAAAAAAATAAATGACGACACTCAAAGAGAAAGCGACCAGGACAAAAGGAATGTTCGATTAGCAATCAACAAAGCACCGGGACACAGGGAGTATAAATGACGACCCGGGGGAAACAGGGGGATATAAATGACGACCGGGACAAAAAAACTAAAAAGAAAAAAAAACTAAAAACTAATAAAAAAACTAAAAAATCTAAAAATCTAAATAAGCTAAAAAAGAAAAAAAAAGGAAAAAAATAAAGGAGAAAAACAAAAATAAAAAACGAATGTATATACAGACCGGGACACCGGGATACAAATGACGACCGGGACCCGGGACACAGGGAATATAAATGACGACCGGGACACAGGGACACAACTCCGGTACACCGGGATACAAATGACGACCGGGACACAGGGAATATAAATGACGACCGGGACACAGGGACACAACTACAACGGGGACACCGGGGGAAACAGGGGGATATAAATGACGACCGGGACAAAAAAACTAAAAAGAAAAAAAAACTAAAAACTAATAAAAAAACTAAAAAATCTAAAAATCTAAATAAGCTAAAAAAGAAAAAAAAAGGAAAAAAATAAAGGAGAAAAACAAAACTAAAAAACGAATGTATATACAGACCGGGACACCGGGATACAAATGACGACCGGGACCCGGGACACAGGGAATATAAATGACGACCGGGACACAGGGACACAACTACAACAGGGACACCGGGGGAAACAGGGGGATGTAAATGACGACCGGGACACCGGGACAGGGAATGGTCGATTAGCAATCACCATCAACAAAGCTCAAGGGCAATCATTAGAATCATGAGGTATAGATCTGAATACAGATTGTTTTCCCATGGACCATTATATGTTGCATGTTCAAGAGTCGGTAAACCTGACAATCTATTTATATGCAAAGACAATGGGACAGCAAAGAATGTTGTATATTCGCAAGTTTTACGTAGTTAAAACCATATATATATATCTATCTATATTCACAGGTGGGACATAGGGACACAACTACAATGGCGCGTAACTATTATGGCGCGTAACGACTTACGCGCGCGGGGGGGCTTGGGGGGGGCGCGAAGCGCCCCCACCAACTAGGTGTTGGGGTGGCGCGAAGCGCCACCCCAACAGCTAGTATATATATATATGTTTTTAACTACGTAAAACTTGCGAATATACAACATTCTTTGCTGTCCCATTGTCTGTGCATATAAATAGATTGTCAGGTTTACCGACTCTTGAACATGCAACATATAATGGTCCATGGGAAAACAATCCGTATTCAGATCTATACCTCATGATTCTAATGATTGCCCTTGAGCTTTGTTGATGGTGATTGCTAATCGACCATTCCCTGAGTCGCCATCGTCATTTATATATCCCCCTGTGCACCCCGGCGTCCCCTTTGTAGTTATGTCCCTGTGTCCCGGTCGTCATTTATATTCCCTGTGTCCCGGTCGTCATTTGTGTCCCGGTGTTCCAGTCTGTGATTTCTCTTTGAGTGTCCCGGGCGTCATTTATATTCCTTGTGTCCCGGTGTCCCGGTCGTCATTTATATCCCCCTGTGCCCCCCAGCGTCCCCATTGTAGTTGTGTCCCTGTGTCCCGGTCGTCATTTATATTCCCTGTGTCCCGGTCGTCATTTGTATCCCGGTGTCCCGGTCTGTATATACATTCGTTTTTTAGTTTTGTTTTTCTCCTTTATTTTTTTCCTTTTTTCTTTTTTTTCTTTTTTAGTTTATTTAGATTTTTAGATTTTTTAGTTTTTTTATTAGTTTTTAGTTTTTTTGTAGTTTTTACCATTTTTTTAGTTTTTTTAGTTTTTTTTTTTTACTTATGTCCTGGTTGTCATTTATACTCCCTGTGTCCCGGTTGTCATTTGTGTCTCGGTGCTTTGTTGATTGCTAATTTATATTATATTTATATTTATATTTTTTATATTTATTAATATTTTTTTAGTTTTCTTTTTCTCTTATTTTTCAGTTTTTTCCTTTTTTTAGTTTTTCTTTTTTAGTTTTTAGTTTTTTTTTGTTTTTTACCTTTTTTTAGTTTTTTTAGTTTTTTTAGTTTTTTAGCTTTTTTAGTTTTTTTTATTAGTTTTTAGTTTTTTTTTAGTTTTTGCCTTTTTTTAGTTTTTTCAGTTTTTTTTAGTTTTTAGTTTTTTACCTTTTTTTAGTTTTATTTAGTTTTTTAGCTTTTTTAGTTTTTTTTCTTTTTAGTTTTTTTTGTAGTTTTTACCTTTTTTAGTTTTTTTTCTTCTTTTGTATTAGTGTGAAATAATTCAGACGTCATATGCGGACAAACACGACGTCACTCGACAGACAGACAGACAGACATAACCCACAAACAACTTATTTTTATATATATTTATTCATATTTTTTTAGTTTTCTTTTTCTCTTTTATTTTTCAGTTTTTTCCTTTTTTTTAGTTTTTTTCTTTTTTAGTTTTTAGTTTTTTTTAGTTTTTTACCTTTTTTTAGTTTTTTTAGTTTTTTAGCTTTTTTAGTTTTTTTATTAGTTTTTATTTTTTTTTGTAGTTTTTGCCTTTTTTTATTTTTTTCAGTTTTTTTTAGTTATTAGATTTTTACCTTTTTTTTTTTTTTAGTTTTTTAGCTTTTTTAGTTTTTTTTTCTTTTCAGTTTTTTTTGTAGTTTTTACCTTTTTTAGTTTTTTTCTTCTTTTGTATTAGTGTGAAATAATTCAGACGTCATATGCGAACAAACATGACGTCACCTGATCCACAGATCCACACACAGACAACTTATTTTTATATATATAGATAGATAGATACTTTTCTTCTTTAGTTTTTTTTGTCTTTTTTAGTTTTTACTTTTTTTTAGTTTCTTCTTTTTATTGATTTGTTTTCTTCAATTTGTCAATGTTCATTCTAACATTGACACTTGGAAAAATCTTTACGCGCCAAGCATGCTAAAGCTCCAACAATTTATATTAAACCTCAAAATTTGGGGTATCTGTTTTAAGGTTTTCGAATTACTTTAATCTATTGTCAAAATATATTGAAATTTTTGTGCAATTCCCAGTTTTTTTTTAGTTTTTTCTTTTTTTTAGTTTTTTAGCTTTTTTTACTTTTTTTTTAGTTTTTTATCTTTTTTATTTTTTTACGTTTTTTCTTTTTAGGTTTTTTCTTTTTTTAATTTTTTTAATTTTTAATTTTTTTTTTAGTTTTTTCTTTTTAGTTTTTTTTTAGTTTTTTACCATTTTTCTTTTTTCGAATTACTTTAATCTATTGTCAAAATATTTCGAAATATTTATGCAATTTCCAGTTTTTACATTCTAGTTTGTTTTCTTTTATATATATAGAAGATATAATCTGGCGTAACGGACAGACAACTTATTTTTATATATATAGATATATATATATCTATATATATAAAAATAAGTTGTCCGTCTGTTACGGCTTGCTTGAATAATCAAATATCTTTGAAAAGACAACAATATTAAAAGAGATTGAATTTCTTAAAGAGTAAAAAACTGGTAGCTTCAAAAATCTATCTATCTATATATATAAAAATAAGTTGTTTGTCCGTTACGGCTTGCTTGAATAATCAAATATCTTTGAAAAGACAATAGTATTAAAAGAGATTGAATTTCTTAAAGAGTAAAAAACTGGTAGCTTCAAAAATCTATCTATCTATATATATAAAAATAAGTTGTCTGTCCGTTACGGCTTGCTTGAATAATCAAATATCTTTGAAAAGACAACAGTATTAAAAGAGATTTAATTTCTTAAAGAGTAAAAAAATGGTAGCTTCAAGAATATATCTATCTATCTATATAAAAATAAGTTGTCTGTCCGTTACGGCTTGCTTGAATAATCAAATATCTTTGAAAAGACAACAGTATTAAAAGAGATTGAATTTCTTAAAGAGTAAAAAACTGGTAGCTTCAAAAATCTATCTATCTATATATATAAAAATAAGTTGTCTGTCTGTTACGGCTTGCTTGAATAATCAAATATCTTTGAAAAGACAACAGTATTAAAAGAGATTTAATTTCTTAAAGAGTAAAAAAATGGTAGCTTCAAAAATCTATCGATCTATCTATATAAAAATAAGTTGTCTGTCCGTTACGGCTTGCTTGAATAATCAAATATCTTTGAAAAGACAACAGTATTAAAAGAGATTGAATTTCTTAAAGAATAAAAAACTGGTAGCTTCAAAAATCTATCTATCTATCTATCTATCTATATATATAAAAATAAGTTGTCTGTCTGTTACGGCTTGCTTGAATAATCAAATATCTTTGAAAAGACAACAGTATTAAAAGAGATTTAATTTCTTAAAGAGTAAAAAAATGGTAGCTTCAAAAATCTATCGATCTATCTATATAAAAATAAGTTGTCTGTCCGTAACGGCTTGCTTGAATAATCAAATATCTTTGAAAAGACAACAGTATTAAAAGAGATTGAATTTCTTAAAGAATAAAAAACTGGTAGCTTCAAAAATCTATCTATCTATCTATCTATCTATATATATAAAAATAAGTTGTCTGTCTGTTACGGCTTGCTTGAACAATCAAATATCTTTGAAAAGACAACAGTATTAAAAGAGATTGAATTTCTTAAAGAGTAAAAAACTGGTAGCTTCAAAAATATATCTATCTATCTATATAAAAATAAATTGTCTGTCCGTTACGGCTTGCTTGAATAGTCAAATATCTTTGAAAAGACAACAGTATTAAAAGAGATTGAATTTCTTAAATAATAAAAAACTGGTAACTTCAAAAATCTATCTATCTATCTATATAAAAATAAGTTGTCTGTCCGTTACGGCTTGCTTGAATAATCAATTATCTTTGAAAAGACAACAGTATTAAAAGAGATTGAATTTCTTAAAGAATAAAAAACTGGTAGCTTCAAAAATCTATCTATCTATCTATCTATATATATAAAAATAAGTTGTCTGTCCGTTACGGCTTGCTTGAATAATCAATTATCTTTGAAAAGACAACAGTATTAAAAGATTGAATTTCTTAAAGAATAAAAAACTGGTAGCTTCAAAAATCTATCTATCTATCTATATATATATCTATCTATATATATAAAAATAAGTTGTCTGTGGATCTGTGGATGGATCAGGTGACGTCACCTGAAAAAACTGGATCAGGTGACGTCAAAACTGAAAAAACTAAAAAAAGGCAAAAACTACAAAAAAAACTAAAAACTAATAAAAAAAATAAAAAAGCTAAAAAACTAAAAAAACTAAAAAAAGGCAAAAACTACAAAAAAAACTAAAAACTAATAAAAAAGCTAAAAAACTAAAAAAACTAAAAAAAGGCAAAAACTACAAAAAAAACTAAAAACTAATAAAAAAAATAAAAAAGCTAAAAAACTAAAAAAACTAAAAAAACTAAAAAAAGGTAAAAAACTAAAAAAACTAAAAACTAAAAAAAACTAAAAAAAAGGAAAAAACTGAAAAATAAGCTAAAATAAAGGTAAAAACCAATAAAAAACTAAAAAAAAAACTGAAAAAACTAAAAAAAGGCAAAAACTACAAAAAAAAAACTAAAAACTAATAAAAAAGTAAAAAAGCTAAAAAACTAAAAAAACTAAAAAAACTAAAAAAAGGTAAAAAACTAAAAAAAATAAAAAATAAAAAAAACTACAAAAAAGGAAAAAACTGAAAAATAAGCTAAAATAAAGGTAAAAACCAATAAAAAACTAAAAAGAAAAAAAGGAAAAAACTAAAAAAAATTTTCATCTAAAAAACTAAAAAAAACTAAAAAAGGTAAAAACTAAAAGAACTAAAAAAGAAAAAAATAAATGACGAAACTCAAAGAGAAAGCGACCAGGACAAAAGGAATGTTCGATTAGCAATCAACAAAGCACCGGGACACAGGGAGTATAAATGACGACCAGGACATAAGTAAAAAAAAAAAACTATCTATATATATAAAAATAAGTTGTCTGTGGATCTGTGGATCGTGGATCAGGTGACGTCACCTGAAAAAACTGGATCAGGTGACGTCAAAACTGAAAAAACTAAAAAAAGGCAAAAACTACAAAAAAAACTAAAAACTAATAAAAAAAATAAAAAAGCTAAAAAACTAAAAAAAACTAAAAAAAGGCAAAAACTACAAAAAAAACTAAAAACTAATAAAAAAGCTAAAAAACTAAAAAAACTAAAAAAAAGGCAAAAACTACAAAAAAAACTAAAAACTAATAAAAAAAATAAAAAAGCTAAAAAACTAAAAAAACTAAAAAAACTAAAAAAAGGTAAAAAACTAAAAAAACTAAAAACTAAAAAAAACTAAAAAAAAGGAAAAAACTGAAAAATAAGCTAAAATAAAGGTAAAAACCAATAAAAAACTAAAAAAAAAACTGAAAAAACTAAAAAAAGGCAAAAACTACAAAAAAACTAAAAACTAATAGAAAAAGTAAAAAAGCTAAAAAACTAAAAAAACTAAAAAAAGGTAAAAAACTAAAAAAAATAAAAAATAAAAAAAAACTAAAAAAAAAGGAAAAAACTGAAAAATAAGCTAACATAAAGGTAAAAACCAATAAAAAACTAAAAAGAAAAAAAGGAAAAAACTAAAAAAAATTTTCATCTAAAAAACTAAAAAAAACTAAAAAAGGTAAAAACTAAAAGAACTAAAAAAGAAAAAAATAAATGACGACACTCAAAGAGAAAGCGACCAGGACAAAAGGAATGTTCGATTAGCAATCAACAAAGCACCGGGACACAGGGAGTATAAATGACGACCAGGACATAAGTAAAAAAAAAAATTAACAAAACTAAAAAGAAGGTAAAAACTACAAAAAAACTAAAAAGAAAAAAAAACTAAAAACTAATAAAAAAAACTAAAAAATCTAAAAATCTAAATAAACTAAAAAAGAAAAAAAAAGGAAAAAAATAAAGGAGAAAAACAAAACTAAAAAACGAATGTATATACAGACCGGTACACCGGGATACAAATGACGACCGGGACACAGGGAATATAAATGACGACCGGGACACAGGGACACAACTACAACGGGGACACCGGGGGAAACAGGGGGATGTAAATGACGACCAGGACACCGGGACAGGGAATGGTCGATTAGCAATCACCATCAACAAAGCTCAAGGGCAATCATTAGAATCATGAGGTATAGATCTGAATACAGATTGTTTTCCCATGGACCATTATATGTTGCATGTTCAAGAGTCGGTAAACCTGACAATCTATTTATATGCAAAGACAATGGGACAGCAAAGAATGTTGTATATTCGCAAGTTTTACGTAGTTAAAACCATATATATATATATATATATATATATATATATATATATATATATATATATATATATATATATATATATATATATATATATATCTATATTCACAGGTGGGACATAGGGACACAACTACAATGGCGCGTAACTATTATGGCGCGTAACGACTTACGCGCGCGGGGGGGCTTGGGGGGGGCGCGAAGCGCCCCCACCAACTAGGTGTTGGGGTGGCGCGAAGCGCCACCCCAACAGCTAGTATATATATATATCTATACTAGCTGTTGGGGTGGCGCTTCGCGCCACCCCAACACCTAGTTGGTGGGGGCGCTTCGCGCCCCCCCCAAGCCCCCCCGCGCGCGTAAGTCGTTACGCGCCATAATAGTTACGCGCCATTGTAGTTGTGTCCCTATGTCCCACCTGTGAATATAGATAGATATATATATATGGTTTTAACTACGTAAAACTTGCGAATATACAACATTCTTTGCTGTCCCATTGTCTTTGCATATAAATAGATTGTCAGGTTTACCGACTCTTGAACATGCAACATATAATGGTCCATGGGAAAACAATCTGTATTCAGATCTATACCTCATGATTCTAATGATTGCCCTTGAGCTTTGTTGATGGTGATTGCTAATCGACCATTCCCTGTCCCGGTGTCCCGGTCGTCATTTACATCCCCCTGTTTCCCCCGGTGTCCCCGTTGTAGTTGTGTCCCTGTGTCCCGGTCGTCATTTATATTCCCTGTGTCCCGGGTCCCGGTCGTCATTTGTATCCCGGTGTCCCGGTCTGTATATACATTCGTTTTTTAGTTTTGTTTTTCTCCTTTATTTTTTTCCTTTTTTTTTCTTTTTTAGCTTATTTAGATTTTTAGATTTTTTAGTTTTTTTATTAGTTTTTAGTTTTTTTTTCTTTTTAGTTTTTTTGTCCCGGTCGTCATTTATATCCCCCTGTTTCCCCCGGTGTCCCCGTTGTAGTTGTGTCCCTGTGTCCCGGTCGTCATTTATATTCCCTGTGTCCCGGTCGTCATTTGTATCCCGGTGTACCGGTCTGTATATACATTCGTTTTTTAGTTTTGTTTTTCTCCTTTATTTTTTTCCTTTTTTTTTCTTTTTTAGTTTATTTAGATTTTTAGATTTCTTAGTTTTGTCCTGGTCGTCATTTATACTCCCTGTGTCCCGGTGCTTTGTTGATTGCTAATCGAACATTCCTTTTGTCCTGGTCGCTTTCTCTTTGAGTGTCGTCATTTATTTTTTTCTTTTTTAGTTCTTTTAGTTTTTACCTTTTTTAGTTTTTTTTTAGTTTTTAGTTTTTTTAGTTTTTTACCTTTTTTTAGTTTTTTTAGTTTTTTTAGTTTTTTAGCTTTTTTATTTTTTTTATTAGTTTTTAGTTTTTTTGTAGTTTTTGCCTTTTTTTTATTTTTTTTAGTTTTTTAGCTTTTTTATTAGTTTTTAGTTTTTTTTGTAGTTTTTGCCTTTTTTTAGTTTTTTTAGTTTTTTAGCTTTTTTATTTTTTTTATTAGTTTTTAGTTTTTTTTGTAGTTTTTGCCTTTTTTTTCTCTTTGAGTGTCGTCATTTATTAGTTTTTTCCTTTTTTTTTTAGTTTTTATTGGTTTTTACCTTTATTTTAGCTTATTTTTCAGTTTTTTCCTTTTTTTTAGTTTTTTTTTATTTTTTATTTTTTTTAGTTTTTTACCTTTTTTTAGTTTTTTTAGTTTTTTTAGTTTTTTAGCTTTTTTACTTTTTTTTATTAGTTTTTAGTTTTTTTTTGTAGTTTTTGCCTTTTTAGTTTTTTATTGGTTTTTACCTTTATAGTTTTTTTAGTTTTTTAGCTTTTTTATTTTTTTTATTAGTTTTTAGTTTTTTTTGTAGTTTTTGCCTTTTTTAGTTTTTTCAGTTTTGACGTCACCTGATCCAGTTTTTTCAGGTGACGTCACCTGACACATCCATCCACACATCCACAGACAGACAGACAACTTATTTTTATATATATAGATAGATATATATATATATATCTATATATATAAAAATAAGTTGTCTGTCTGTGGATGTGTGGATGGATGTGTGGATGGATGTGTCAGGTGACGTCACCTGAAAAAACTGGATTAGGTGACGTCAAAACTGAAAAAACTAAAAAAAGGCAAAAACTACAAAAAAAACTAAAAACTAATAAAAAAATAAAAAAGCTAAAAAACTAAAAAAACTATAAAGGTAAAAACCAATAAAAAACTAAAAAAAAAACTGAAAAAACTAAAAAAAGGCAAAAACTACAAAAAAAACTAAAAACTAATAAAAAAAGTAAAAAAGCTAAAAAACTAAAAAAACTAAAAAAACTAAAAAAAGGTAAAAAACTAAAAAAAATAAAAAATAAAAAAAAACTAAAAAAAAGGAAAAAACTGAAAAATAAGCTAAAATAAAGGTAAAAACCAATAAAAAACTAAAAAAAAAAGGAAAAAACTAATAAATGACGACACTCAAAGAGAAAGCGACCAGGACAAAAAACTAAAAAAAAAGGCAAAAACTACAAAAAAACTAAAAACTAATAAAAAAAATAAAAAAGCTAAAAAACTAAAAAAACTAAAAAAAGGTAAAAAACTAAAAAAAACTAAAAACTAAAAAAAAACTAAAAAAGGTAAAAACTAAAAGAACTAAAAAATAAAAAAATAAATGACGACACTCAAAGAGAAAGCGACCAGGACAAAAGGAATGTTCGATTAGCAATCAACAAAGCACCGGGACACAGGGAGTATAAATGACGACCAGGACACAAGTAAAAAAAAAAATTAACAAAACTAAAAAGAAGGTAAAAACTACAAAAAAACTAAAAAGAAAAAAAAACTAAAAACTAATAAAAAAACTAAAAAATCTAAAAATCTAAATAAACTAAAAAAGAAAAAAAAAGGAAAAAAATAAAGGAGAAAAACAAAACTAAAAAACGAATGTATATACAGACCGGTACACCGGGATACAAATGACGACCGGGACACAGGGAATATAAATAACGACCGGGACACAGGGACACAACTACAACGGGGACACCGGGGGAAACAGGGGGATATAAATGACGACCGGGACAAAAAAACTAAAAAGAAATAAAAACTAAAAACTAATAAAAAAAACTAAAAAATCTAAAAATCTAAATAAGCTAAAAAAGAAAAAAAAGGAAAAAAATAAAGGAGAAAAACAAAACTAAAAAACGAATGTATATACAGACCGGGACACCGGGATACAAATGATGACCGGGACCCGGGACACAGGGAATATAAATGACGACCGGGACACAGGGACACAACTACAACGGGGACACCGGGGGAAACAGGGGGATAACCTGACAATCTATTTATATGCAAAGACAATGGGACAGCAAAGAATGTTGTATATTCGCAAGTTTTACGTAGTTAAAACCATATATATAGATATATATCTATATTCACAGGTGGGACATAGGGACACAACTACAATGGCGCGTAACTATTATGGCGCGTAACGACTTACGCGCGCGGGGGGGCTTGGGGGGGGGCGCGAAGCGCCCCCACCAACTAGGTGTTGGGGTGGCGCGAAGCGCCACCCCAACAGCTAGTATATATATATATACTAGCTGTTGGGGTGGCGCTTCGCGCCACCCCAACACCTAGTTGGTGGGGGCGCTTCGCGCCCCCCCCAAGCCCCCCCGCGCGCGTAAGTCGTTACGCGCCATAATAGTTACGCGCCATTGTAGTTGTGTCCCTATGTCCCACCTGTGAATATAGATATATATATATATATATATGGTTTTAACTACGTAAAACTTGCGAATATACAACATTCTTTGCTGTCCCATTGTCTTTGCATATAAATAGATTGTCAGGTTATCCCCCTGTTTCCCCCGGTGTCCCCGTTGTAGTTGTGTCCCTGTGTCCCGGTCGTCATTTATATTCCCTGTGTCCCGGGTCCCGGTCATCATTTGTATCCCGGTGTCCCGGTCTGTATATACATTCGTTTTTTAGTTTTGTTTTTCTCCTTTATTTTTTTCCTTTTTTTTTCTTTTTTAGCTTATTTAGATTTTTAGATTTTTTAGTTTTTTTTATTAGTTTTTAGTTTTTATTTCTTTTTAGTTTTTTGGTCCCGGTCGTCATTTATATCCCCCTGTTTCCCCCGGTGTCCCCGTTGTAGTTGTGTTTTTTCAGGTGACGTCACCTGACACATCCATCCACACATCCATCCACACATCCACAGACAGACAACTTATTTTTATATATATAGATAGAAGAAGATATATAAAAATAAGTTGTCTGTGTGTGGATCTGTGGATCAGGTGACGTCATGTTTGTTCGCATATGACGTCTGAATTATTTCACACTAATACAAAAGAAGAAAAAAACTAAAAAAGGTAAAAACTACAAAAAAAAACTACAAAGAAAAAAAAACTAAAAAAGCTAAAAAACTAAAAAAAACTAAAAAAAGGTAAAAATCTAATAACTAAAAAAAAACTGAAAAAAATAAAAAAAAGGCAAAAACTACAAAAAAAATAAAAACTAATAAAAAAACTAAAAAAGCTAAAAAACTAAAAAAACTAAAAAAAACTAAAAAAAGGTAAAAAACTAAAAGAAACTAAAAACTAAAAAAGAAAAAAACTAAAAAAAAGGAAAAAACTGAAAAATAAAAGAGAAAAAGAAAACTAAAAAAATATGAATAAATATATATAAAAATAAGTTGTTTGTGGGTTATGTCTGTCTGTCTGTCTGTCGAGTGACGTCGTGTTTGTCCGCATATGACGTCTGAATTATTTCACACTAATACAAAAGAAGAAAAAAAACTAAAAAAGGTAAAAACTACAAAAAAAACTAAAAAGAAAAAAAAATAAAAAAGCTAAAAAACTAAAAAAAACTAAAAAAAGGTAAAAAACGAAAAACTAAAAAAAACTGAAAAAACTAAAAAAGGCAAAAACTAAAAAAAAACTAAAAACTAATAAAAAAACTAAAAAAGCTAAAAAACTAAAAAAACTAAAAAAACTAAAAAAAGGTAAAAAAAAAAAAAACTAAAAACTAAAAAAGAAAAAACTAAAAAAAGGAAAAAACTGAAAAATAAGAGAAAAAGAAAAGTAAAAAAATATTAATAAATATAAAAAATATAAATATAAATATAATACAAATTAGCAATCAACAAAGCACCGAGACACAAATGACGACCGGGACACAGGGAGTATAAATGACGACCAGGACATAAGTAAAAAAAAAAACTAAATAAATGGTAAAAACTACAAAAAAACTAAAAACTAATAAAAAAACTAAAAAATCTAAAAATCTAAATAAACTAAAAAAGAAAAAAAAGAAAAAAGGAAAAAAATAAAGGAGACAAACAAAACTAAAAAACGAATGTATATACAGACTGGGACACCGGGATACAAATAACGACCGGGACACAGGGAATATAAATGACGACCGGGACACAGGGACACAACTACAATGGGGACGCCGGGGGGCACAGGGGGATATAAATGACGACCGGGACACCGGGACACAAGGAATATAAATGACGCCCGGGACACTCAAAGAGAAATCACAGACTGGAACACCGGGACTCAAATGACGACCGGGACACAGGGAATATAAATGACGACCGGGACACAGGGACATAACTACAAAGGGGACGCCGGGGTGCACAGGGGGATATATAAATGACGATGGCGACTCAGGGAATGGTCGATTAGCAATCACCATCAACAAAGCTCAAGGGCAATCATTAGAATCATGAGGTATAGATCTGATGACATTGTCCTTCTAAGCCGGTCCAAGTCTAGTATTGTTTTTAATTTTAATATTTTAATTAATTGTTTAGAAAATTTGGGCCTGTCTTTCAGTTTTGAAAAATATCATGTTGTAAATTGTTTAGAGGATAATGTCAGGGCGACTCTCGATTCTGGCAATGGTGTCATTTTCCAGTCGTCGCCAATAAGCACTTATTTACGATTACCTTATTCTACTGCTTCTTATTCTCTGATACTGGCTTCTTCGAAAAGAGATTTAAAACCAGTCCTGGTTCAGCATGTTCAGATGAAACCAAGCAAGGCATTTGGTCTTTTAATTGGTTTTTGGGGTCTTTACCGTCGGGACGTCCTTGGTCGTAATGTATAGCGCTGTTACTCTGCCTCATGTATTGTTCCCATCCCTCCTCTTCCGTAATTTCCAACCTTCTGATCTTTCGCCCATTAAAGGTTCTTATTTTAAATTTATAACTTTTTACTTGGTTTTCCCCTTTCTTTTAGTAACACCGATACTGTTTTAAAGCTTAAAGTGAAAGATCCCATAGTCGGTATAAAGAAAAAATATAAAACATTTGAAGACAAGGCGAAAATTATCCTTTTAGGCCACAATTTATTTCCGTTTTTTAGTAACAGTTCTGGCTCTTGATGATTTACAGGTTAAATTATTTAGCAAGTGTTTTTGCATATTTTTTTTTCTTTTTAAGTATTTGATCAATCTATATATATATATATATATATAAATAAGTTGTATGTTTTCAAAATTTTGAGGTTTATTATAAATTGTTGAGCTTTAGCAAGCTTGGCACGTGAAGATTTTTCAACTGTCAATGTTAGAATGAACATGTTAGACAAATTGAAAAACATTGAAAAAGATAGAATGTTACCAAATCCTACAATGGCAGAAGAAACAGCCGAGGAAGCTGCTCAAAGAGTTAATGCCAAAAGGCTTGTGGCTAAAGAACGCAAAACCGCGCAGTTAGATGAAGATCAACAAGAACAGAGAGAGTCAAAACTTATCAAAACTGAAAATGATAGCGATGATGAAAATGATAGGTTTGGGATTTTGACTTGGATAAGGTCATCAATGCCTACCAGATTTTAGTTTTAAAAAAAACAAGGTTCGGCGATATGTATTTACGTCTGAAAAATAAAGAAGAAAAAGAAAACTGAAACTAAAAATGTAAAAACTGGGAATTGCATAAATATTTCAAAATATTTTGACAATGTATTGAAGTAATTCGAAAACCTTAAAACAGATACTTTCAATTTTGAGGTTTATTATAAATTGTTGAGCTTTAGCATGCTTGGCACGTGAAGATTTTTCCAACTGTCAATGTTAGAATGAACATTGACAAATTGAAAAACATTGAAAAAGATAGAATGTTACCAAAAAGCAAAACCAGGCTTGCGGTTCAAAGAGAAAGGGCCAGATTAGGAATGTGCAATTTACGTCAATCTATATATATAAAAATAAGTTGTCTGTCTGTCTGTGGATGGATGGATGGATGTGTCAGGTGACGTCACCTGAAAAAACTGGATTAGGTGACGTCAAAACTGAAAAAACTAAAAAAAGGCAAAAACTACAAAAAAAACTAAAAACTAATAAAAAAAATAAAAAAGCTAAAAAACTAAAAAAACTATAAAGGTAAAAACCAATAAAAAACTAAAAAAAAACTGAAAAAACTAAAAAAAGGCAAAAACTACAAAAAAAAACTAAAAACTAATAAAAAAAGTAAAAAAGCTAAAAAACTAAAAAAACTAAAAAAACTAAAAAAAGGTAAAAAACTAAAAAAAATAAAAAATAAAAAAAAACTAAAAAAAAGGAAAAAACTGAAAAATAAGCTAAAATAAAGGTAAAAACCAATAAAAAACTAAAAAAAAAGGAAAAAACTAATAAATGACGACACTCAAAGAGAAAGCGACCAGGACAAAAGGAATGTTCGATTAGCAATCAACAAAGCACCGGGACACAGGGAGTATAAATGACGACCAGGACATAAGTAAAAAAAAAAAAACTATCTATATATATAAAAATAAGTTGTCTGTGGATCTGTGGATCGTGGATCAGGTGACGTCACCTGAAAAAACTGGATCAGGTGACGTCAAAACTGAAAAAACTAAAAAAAGGCAAAAACTACAAAAAAAACTAAAAACTAATAAAAAAAATTAAAAAGCTAAAAAACTAAAAAAACTAAAAAAAGGCAAAAACTACAAAAAAAACTAAAACACAGGGAGTATAAATGACGACCAGGACATAAGTAAAAAAAAAAAACTATCTATATATATAAAAATAAGTTGTCTGTGGATCTGTGGATCGTGGATCAGGTGACGTCACCTGAAAAAACTGGATCAGGTGACGTCAAAACTGAAAAAACTAAAAAAAGGCAAAAACTACAAAAAAAACTAAAAACTAATAAAAAAAATAAAAAAGCTAAAAAACTAAAAAAACTAAAAAAAGGCAAAAACTACAAAAAAAACTAAAAACTAATAAAAAAGCTAAAAAACTAAAAAAACTAAAAAAAAGGCAAAAACTACAAAAAAACTAAAAACTAATAAAAAAAATAAAAAAGCTAAAAAACTAAAAAAACTAAAAAAACTAAAAAAAGGTAAAAAACTAAAAAAACTAAAAACTAAAAAAAACTAAAAAAGGTAAAAACTAAAAGAACTAAAAAAGAAAAAAATAAATGACGACACTCAAAGAGAAAGCGACCAGGACAAAAGGAATGTTCGATTAGCAATCAACAAAGCACCGGGACACAGGGAGTATAAATGACGACCAGGACACAAGTAAAAAAAAAATTAACAAAACTAAAAAGAAGGTAAAAACTACAAAAAAACTAAAAAGAAAAAAAAACTAAAAACTAATAAAAAAACTAAAAAATCTAAAAATCTAAATAAACTAAAAAAGAAAAAAAAGGAAAAAAATAAAGGAGAAAAACAAAACTAAAAAACGAATGTATATACAGACCGGTACACCGGGATACAAATGACGACCGGGACCCGGGACACAGGGAATATAAATAACGACCGGGACACAGGGACACAACTACAACGGGGACACCGGGGGAAACAGGGGGATATAAATGACGACCGGGACAAAAAAACTAAAAAGAAATAAAAACTAAAAACTAATAAAAAAAACTAAAAAATCTAAAAATC
>NW_027066567.1:0-18073 GCF_032884065.1 Artemia franciscana
ATGTGCAATCATAAAATAGTCTAATATCTTAATTTTTTCAACATACGTAGCTATTACCCTCGAAAACTAAAACTTTTGACATAGGAAAAGAGCCTTTAAGCACATTCTTTACCATGTGCAATCATAAATAGTCTAATATCTTTATTTTTCCAACATACGTAGCTATTACCCTCGAAAACTAAAACTTTTGAAATAGGAAAAGAGCCTTTAATCACATTGTTTACCATGTGCAATCATAAAATAGTCTAATATCTTCATTTTTTCAACATACGTAGCTATTACCCTCGAAAACTAAAACTTTTGACATAGGAAAAGAGCCTTTAATCACATTCTTTACCATTTGCAATCATAAAATAGTCTAATATCTTCATTTTTTCAACATACGTAGCTATTACCCTCGAAAACTAAAACTTTTGAAATAGGAAAAGAGCCTTTAATCACATTCTTTACCATGTGCAATCATAAAATAGTCTAATATCTTCATTTTTTCAACATACGTAGCTATTACCCTCGAAAACTATAACTTTTGAAATAGGAAAAGTGCCTTTAATCACATTCTTTACCATGTGCAATCATAAAATAGTCTAATATCTTCATTTTTTCAACATACTTAGCTATTACCCTCGAAAACTAAAACTTTTGAAATAGGAAAAGAGCCTTTAATCACATTCTTTACCATGTGCAATCATAAAATAGTCTAATATCTTCATTTTTCAAAAGACATAGCTATTACCCTCGAAAACTAAAACTTTTGAAATAGGAAAAGAGCCTTTAATCACATTGTTTACCATTTGAAATCATAAAATAGTCTAATATCTTCATTTTTTCAACATACGTAGCTATTACCCTCGAAAACTAAAACTTTTGAAATAGGAAAGAGCCTTTAATCACATTCTTTATCATGTGCAATCATAAAATAGTCTAATATCTTAATTTTTTCAACATACGTAGCTATTACCCTCGAAAACTAAAACTTTTGACATAGGAAAAGAGCCTTTAAGCACATTCTTTACCATGTGCAATCATAAAATAGTCTAATATCTTTATTTTTCCAACATACGTAGCTATTACCCTCGAAAACTAAAACTTTTGAAATAGGAAAAGAGCCTTTAATCACATTCTTTACCATGTGCAATCATAAAATAGTCTAATATCTTCATTTTTTCAACATACGTAGCTATTACCCTCGAAAACTAAAACTTTTGACATAGGAAAAGAGCCTTTAATCACATTCTTTACCATTTGCAATCATAAAATAGTCTAATATCTTCATTTTTCAACATACGTAGCTATTACCCTCGAAAACTAAAACTTTTGAAATAGGAAAAGAGCCTTTAATCACATTCTTTACCATGTGCAATCATAAAATAGTCTAATATCTTCATTTTTTCAACATACTTAGCTATTACCCTCGAAAACTAAAACTTTTGACATAGGAAAAGAGCCTTTAATCACATTCTTTACCATTTGCAATCATAAAATAGTCTAATATCTTCATTTTTTCAACATACGTAGCTATTACCCTCGAAAACTAAAACTTTTGAAATAGGAAAAGAGCCTTTAATCACATTCTTTACCATTTGCAATCATAAAATAGTCTAATATCTTCATTTTTTCAACATACGTAGCTATTACCCTCGAAAACTAAAACTTTTGACATAGGAAAAGAGCCTTTAATCACATTCTTTACCATTTGCAATCATAAAATAGTCTAATACCTTCATTTTTCAACATACGTAGCTCTTACCCTCGAAAACTAAAACTTTTGACATAGGAAAAGAGCCTTTAAGCACATTCTTTACCATGTGCAATCATAAAATAGTCTAATATCTTTATTTTTCCAAAATATGTAGCTATTACCCTCGAAACTAAAACTTTTGAAATAGGAAAAGAGCCTTTAATCACATTCTTTACCATGTGCAATCATAAAATAGTCTAATATCTTCATTTTTTCAACATACGTAGCTATTACCCTCGAAAACTAAAACTTTTGACATAGGAAAAGAGCCTTTAATCACATTCTTTACCATTTGCAATCATAAAATAGTCTAATATCTTCATTTTTTCAACATACGTAGCTATTACCCTCGAAAACTAAAACTTTTGAAATAGGAAAAGAGCCTTTAATCACATTCTTTACCATGTGCAATCATAAAATAGTCTAATATCTTCATTTTTTCAACATACGTAGCTATTACCCTCGAAAACTAAAACTTTTGAAATAGGAAAAGTGCCTTTAATCACATTCTTTACCATGTGCAATCATAAAATAGTCTAATATCTTCATTTTTGCAACATACTTAGCTATTACCCTCGAAAACTAAAACTTTTGAAATAGGAAAAGAGCCTTTAATCACATTCTTTACCATGTGCAATCATAAAATTGTCTAATATCTTCATTTTTTCAAAGACATAGCTATTACCCTCGAAAACTAAAACTTTTGAAATAGGAAAAGAGCCTTTAATCACATTGTTTACCATTTGCAATCATAAAATAGTCTAATATCTTCATTTTTTCAACATACGTAGCTATTACCCTCGAAAACTAAAACTTTTGAAATAGGAAAGAGCCTTTAATCACATTCTTTATCATGTGCAATCATAAAATAGTCTAATATCTTAATTTTTTCAACATACGTAGCTATTACCCTCGAAAACTAAAACTTTTGACATAGGAAAAGAGCCTTTAAGCACATTCTTTACCATGTGCAATCATAAAATAGTCTAATATCTTTATTTTTCCAACATACGTAGCTATTACCTCGAAAACTAAAACTTTTGAAATAGGAAAAGAGCCTTTAATCACATTCTTTACCATGTGCAATCATAAAATAGTCTAATATCTTCATTTTTTCAACATACGTAGCTATTACCCTCGAAAACTAAAACTTTTGACATAGGAAAAGAGCCTTAATCACATTCTTTACCATTTGCAATCATAAAATAGTCTAATATCTTCATTTTTTCAACATACGTAGCTATTACCCTCGAAAACTAAAACTTTTGAAATAGGAAAAGAGCCTTTAATCACATTCTTTACCATGTGCAATCATAAAATAGTCTAATATCTTCATTTTTTCAACATACGTAGCTATTACCCTCGAAAACTAAAACTTTTGAAATAGGAAAAGTGCCTTTAATCACATTCTTTACCATGTGCAATCATAAAATAGTCTAATATCTTCATTTTTTCAACATACTTAGCTATTACCCTCGAAAACTAAAACTTTTGAAATAGGAAAAGAGCCTTTAATCACATTCTTTACCATGTGCAATCATAAAATTGTCTAATATCTTCATTTTTTCAAAAGACATAGCTATTACCCTCGAAAACTAAAACTTTTGAAATAGGAAAAGAGCCTTTAATCACATTGTTTACCATTTGCAATCATAAAATAGTCTAATATCTTCATTTTTTCAACATACGTAGCTATTACCCTCGAAAACTAAAACTTTTGAAATAGGAAAAGAGCCTTTAATCACATTCTTTATCATGTGCAATCATAAAATAGTCTAATATCTTAATTTTTTCAACATACGTAGCTATTACCCTCGAAAACTAAAACTTTTGACATAGGAAAAGAGCCTTTAATCACATTCTTTACCATTTGCAATCATAAAATAGTCTAATATCTTCATTTTTTCAACATACGTAGCTATTACCCTCGAAAACTAAAACTTTTGAAATAGGAAAAGAGCCTTTAATCACATTCTTTACCATGTGCAATCATAAAATTGTCTAATATCTTCATTTTTTCAACATACGTAGCTATTACCCTCGAAAACTAAAACTTTTGAAATAGGAAAAGAGCCTTTAATCACATTCTTTACCATGTGCAATCATAAAATAGTCTAATATCTTCATTTTTTCAACATACGTAGCTATTACCCTCGAAAACTATAACTTTTGAAATAGGAAAAGTGCCTTTAATCACATTCTTTACCATGTGCAATCATAAAATAGTCTAATATCTTCATTTTTTCAACATACTTAGCTATTACCCTCGAAAACTAAAACTTTTGAAATAGGAAAAGAGCCTTTAATCACATTCTTTACCATGTGCAATCATAAAATTGTCTAATATCTTCATTTTTTCAAAAGACATAGCTATTACCCTCGAAAACTAAAACTTTTGAAATAGGAAAAGAGCCTTTAATCACATTGTTTACCATTTGAAATCATAAAATAGTCTAATATCTTCATTTTTTCAACATACGTAGCTATTACCCTCGAAAACTAAAACTTTTGAAATAGGAAAGAGCCTTTAATCACATTCTTTATCATGTGCAATCATAAAATAGTCTAATATCTTAATTTTTTCAACATACGTAGCTATTACCCTCGAAAACTAAAACTTTTGACATAGGAAAAGAGCCTTTAAGCACATTCTTTACCATGTGCAATCATAAAATAGTCTAATATCTTTATTTTTCCAACATACGTAGCTATTACCCTCGAAAACTAAAACTTTTGAAATAGGAAAAGAGCCTTTAATCACATTCTTTACCATGTGCAATCATAAAATAGTCTAATATCTTCATTTTTTCAACATACGTAGCTATTACCCTCGAAAACTAAAACTTTTGACATAGGAAAAGAGCCTTTAATCACATTCTTTACCATTTGCAATCATAAAATAGTCTAATATCTTCATTTTTTCAACATACGTAGCTATTACCCTCGAAAACTAAAACTTTTGAAATAGGAAAAGAGCCTTTAATCACATTCTTTACCATGTGCAATCATAAAATAGTCTAATATCTTCATTTTTTCAACATACTTAGCTATTACCCTCGAAAACTAAAACTTTTGACATAGGAAAAGAGCCTTTAATCACATTCTTTACCATTTGCAATCATAAAATAGTCTAATATCTTCATTTTTTCAACATACGTAGCTATTACCCTCGAAAACTAAAACTTTTGAAATAGGAAAAGAGCCTTTAATCACATTCTTTACCATTTGCAATCATAAAATAGTCTAATATCTTCATTTTTTCAACATACGTAGCTATTACCCTCGAAAACTAAAACTTTTGACATAGGAAAAGAGCCTTTAATCACATTCTTTACCATTTGCAATCATAAAATAGTCTAATACCTTCATTTTTTCAACATACGTAGCTATTACCCTCGAAAACTAAAACTTTTGACATAGGAAAAGAGCCTTTAAGCACATTCTTTACCATGTGCAATCATAAAATAGTCTAATATCTTCATTTTTCCAAAATATGTAGCTGTTACCCTCGAAAACTAAAACTTTTGAAATAGGAAAAGAGCCTTTAATCACATTCTTTACCATGTGCAATCATAAAATAGTCTAATATCTTCATTTTTTCAACATACGTAGCTATTACCCTCGAAAACTAAAACTTTTGACATAGGAAAAGAGCCTTTAATCACATTCTTTACCATTTGCAATCATAAAATAGTCTAATATCTTCATTTTTTCAACATACGTAGCTATTACCCTCGAAAACTAAAACTTTTGAAATAGGAAAAGAGCCTTTAATCACATTCTTTACCATGTGCAATCATAAAATAGTCTAATATCTTCATTTTTTCAACATACGTAGCTATTACCCTCGAAAACTAAAACTTTTGAAATAGGAAAAGTGCCTTTAATCACATTCTTTACCATGTGCAATCATAAAATAGTCTAATATCTTCATTTTTGCAACATACTTAGCTATTACCCTCGAAAACTAAAACTTTTGAAATAGGAAAAGAGCCTTTAATCACATTCTTTACCATGTGCAATCATAAAATTGTCTAATATCTTCATTTTTTCAAAAGACATAGCTATTACCCTCGAAAACTAAAACTTTTGAAATAGGAAAAGAGCCTTTAATCACATTGTTTACCATTTGCAATCATAAAATAGTCTAATATCTTCATTTTTTCAACATACGTAGCTATTACCCTCGAAAACTAAAACTTTTGAAATAGGAAAGAGCCTTTAATCACATTCTTTATCATGTGCAATCATAAAATAGTCTAATATCTTAATTTTTTCAACATACGTAGCTATTACCCTCGAAAACTAAAACTTTTGACATAGGAAAAGAGCCTTTAAGCACATTCTTTACCATGTGCAATCATAAAATAGTCTAATATCTTTATTTTTCCAACATACGTAGCTATTACCCTCGAAAACTAAAACTTTTGAAATAGGAAAAGAGCCTTTAATCACATTCTTTACCATGTGCAATCATAAAATAGTCTAATATCTTCATTTTTTCAACATACGTAGCTATTACCCTCGAAAACTAAAACTTTTGACATAGGAAAAGAGCCTTTAATCACATTCTTTACCATTTGCAATCATAAAATAGTCTAATATCTTCATTTTTTCAACATACGTAGCTATTACCCTCGAAAACTAAAACTTTTGAAATAGGAAAAGAGCCTTTAATCACATTCTTTACCATGTGCAATCATAAAATAGTCTAATATCTTCATTTTTTCAACATACGTAGCTATTACCCTCGAAAACTAAAACTTTTGAAATAGGAAAAGTGCCTTTAATCACATTCTTTACCATGTGCAATCATAAAATAGTCTAATATCTTCATTTTTTCAACATACTTAGCTATTACCCTCGAAAACTAAAACTTTTGAAATAGGAAAAGAGCCTTTAATCACATTCTTTACCATGTGCAATCATAAAATTGTCTAATATCTTCATTTTTTCAAAAGACATAGCTATTACCCTCGAAAACTAAAACTTTTGAAATAGGAAAAGAGCCTTTAATCACATTGTTTACCATTTGCAATCATAAAATAGTCTAATATCTTCATTTTTTCAACATACGTAGCTATTACCCTCGAAAACTAAAACTTTTGAAATAGGAAAAGAGCCTTTAATCACATTCTTTATCATGTGCAATCATAAAATAGTCTAATATCTTAATTTTTTCAACATACGTAGCTATTACCCTCGAAAACTAAAACTTTTGACATAGGAAAAGAGCCTTTAATCACATTCTTTACCATTTGCAATCATAAAATAGTCTAATATCTTCATTTTTTCAACATACGTAGCTATTACCCTCGAAAACTAAACTTTTGAAATAGGAAAAGAGCCTTTAATCACATTCTTTACCATGTGCAATCATATAATTGTCTAATATCTTCATTTTTTCAACATACGTAGCTATACCCTCGAAAACTAAAACTTTTGAATAGGAAAAGAGCCTTTAATCACATTCTTTACCATGTGCAATCATAAAATAGTATAGTATCTTCATTTTTTCCACAGATATAGCTATTACCCTCGAAAACTAAAACTTTTGAAATAGGAAAAGAGCCTTTAATCACATTCTTTAACATTTGCAATCATAAAATAGTCCAATATCTTCATTTATTCAACATACGTAGCTATTACCCTCGAAAACTGAAATTTTTGACATAGGAAAAGAGCCTTTAATCACATTCTTTACCATTTGCAATCATAAAATAGTCTAATATCTTCATTTTTTCAACATACGTAGCTATTACCCTCGAAAACTAAAACTTTGAAATAGGAAAAGAGCCTTTAATCACATCCTTTACCATGTGCAATCATAAAATTGTGTAATATCTTCATTTTTTCAACATACGTAGCTACTACCCTCGAAAAATAAAACTTTTGAAATAGGAAAAGAGCCTTTAATCACATTCTTTACCATGTGCAATCATAAATATTCTAATATCTTCATTTTTTCAACATACGTAGCTATTACCCTCGAAAACTAAAACTTTTGACATAGGAAAAGAGCATTTAATCACATTCTTTACCATTTGCAATCATAAAATAGTCTAATATCTTCATTTTTTCAACATACGTAGCTATTACCCTCGAAAACTAAAACTTTTGACATAGCAAAAGAGCCTTTAATGACATTCTTTACCATTTGCAATTATAAAATAGTCTAATATCTTCATTTTTTCAACATACGTAGCTATTACCCTCGAAAACTAAAACTTTTGAAATAGGAAAAGAGCCTTTAATCACATTCTTTACCATGTGCAATCATAAAATTGTCTAATATCTTCATTTTTCCACAGACAAAGCTATTACCCTCGAAAACTAAAACTTTTGACATAGGAAAAGAGCCTTTAATCAAATTCTTTACCATTTGTAATCATAAAATAGTCTAATATCTTCATTTTTCAACATACGTAGCTATTACCCTCGAAAACTAAAACTTTTGAAATAGGAAAAGAGCCTTTAATCACATTCTTTACCATTTGCAATCATAAAATAGTCTAATATCTTCATTTTTTCAACAAAAATAGCTATTAACCTCGAAAACTAAAGCTTTTGACATAGGAAAAGAGCCTTTAATCACATTCTTTACCATTTGCAATCATGAAATAGTCTAATATCTTAATTTTGTCAACACACGTAGCTATTACTCTCGAAAACTAAAACTTTTGAAATAGGAAGAGAGCCTTTAATCACATTCTTTACCATGTGCAATCATAAAATAGTCTAATATCTTCATTTTTTCCACAGACATAGCTATTACCCTCGAAAACTAAAACTTTTGACATAGGAAAAGAGCCTTTAATCACATTCTTTACCATTTGCAATCATAAAATAGTCTAATATCTTCATTTTTTCAACATACGTAGCTCTTACCCCCGAAAACTAAATATTTTGAAATAGGAAGAGAGCCTTTAATCACATTCTTTACCATTTGCAATCATAAAATAGTCTAATATCTTCATTTTTTCAACATACGTAGCTATTACCCTCAAAAACTAAAACTTTTGACATAGGAAAAGAGCCTTTAAGCACTTTCTTTACCAATTTCAATCATAAAATAGTCTAATATCTTCATTTTTTCAACATATGTAGCTATTATCCTCGAAAACTAAAACTTTTGACATAGGAAAAGAGCCTTTAATCACATTCTTTACCATTTGAAATCATAAAATAGTCTAATATCTTCATTTTTTCCACAGACATAGCTATTACCCTCGAAAACTAAAACTTTTGAAATAGGAAAAAGCCTTTAATCACATTCTTTACCATTTGCAATCATAAAATAGTCTAATATCTTCATTTTTTCAACATACGTAGCTCTTACCCCCGAAAACTAAATATTTTGAAATAGGAAAAGAGCCTTTAATCACATTCTTTACCATTTGCAATCATAAATAGTCTAATATCTTCATTTTTTCAACATACGTAGCTATTACCCTCGAAAACTAAAACTTTTGACATAGGAAAAGAGCCTTTAATCACATTCTTTACCAATTGCAATCATAAAATAGTCTAATATCTTCATTTTTTCAACATACGTAGCTATTACCCTCGAAAACTAAAACTTTTGACATAGGAAAAGAGCCTTTAATCACATTCTTTACCATTTGAAATCATAAAATAGTCTAATATCTTCATTTTTTCCACAGACATAGCTATTACCCTCGAAAACTAAAACTTTTGAAATAGGAAAAGAGCCTTTAATCACATTCTTTACCATTTGCAATCATAAAATAGTCTAATATCTTCATTTTTTCCACATACGTAGCTCTTACCCCCGAAAACTAAAACTTTGAAATAGAAAAGAGCCTTTAATCACATTCTTTACCATTTGCAATAATAAAATAGTCTAATATCTTCATTTTTTCAACATACGTAGCTATTACCCTCGAAAACTAAAACTTTTGAAATAGGAAAAGAGTCTTTAATCACATTCTTTACCATTTGCAATCATAAAATAGTCTAATATCTTCATTTTCTCAACATACGTAGCTATTACCCTCGAAAACTAAAACTTTTGAAATAGGAAAAGAGCCTTTAATCACATTCTTTACCATGTGCAATCATAAAATTGTCTAATATCTTCATTTTTTCCACGGACAAAGCTATTACCCTCGAAAACTAAAACTTTTGAAATAGGAAAAGAGCCTTTAATCACATTCTTTACCATTTGCAATCATTAAATAGTCTAATATCTTCATTTTTTCAACATACGAAGCTATTACCCTCGAAAACTAAAACTTTTGACATAGGAAAAGAGCCTTTAATCACATTCTTTACCATTTGCAATCATAAAATAGTCTAATATCTTCATTTTTTTAACATACGTAGCTATTACCCTCGAAAACTAAAACTTTTGACATAGGAAAAGAGCCTTTAATCACATTCTTTACCATTTGCAATCATAAAATAGTCTAATATCTTCATTTTTTCAACATACGTAGCTATTACCCTCGAAAACTAAAACGTTTGAAATAAAAAAAGAGCCTTTAATCACATTCTTTACCATGTGCAATCATAAAATAGTCTAATATCTTCATTTTTTCAACTTACGTAGCTATTACCCTCGAAAACTAAAACTTTTGAAATAGGAAAAGAGCCTTTAATCACATTCTTTACCATGTGCAATCATAAAATAGTCTAATATCTTTATTTTTTCAACATACGTAGCTATTACCCTCAAAAACTAAAACTTTTGACATAGGAAAAGAGCCTTTAATCACATTCTTTACCATTTGCAATCATAAAATAGTCTAATATCTTCATTTTTTCAACATACGTAGCTATTACCCTCGAAAACTAAAACTTTTGAAATAGGAAAGAGCCTTTAATCACATTCTTTACCATGTGCAATCATAAAATTGTCTAATATCTTCATTATTTCAACATACGTAGCTATTACCCTCAAAAACTAAAACTTTTGAAATAGGAAAAGAGCCTTTAATCACATTCTTTACCATTTGCAATGATAAAATAGTCTAATATCTTCATTTTTTCAGCATACGTAGCTATTACCCTCGTAAACTAAACTTTTGACATAGGAAAAGAGCCTTTAATCACATTCTTTACCATGTGCAATCATAAAATAGTCTAATATCTTCATTTTTTCCACATACGTAGCTATTACCCTCGAAAACTAAAACTTTTGAAATAGGAAAAGAGCCTTTAATCACATTCTTTACCATTTGCAATCATAAAATAGTCTAATATCTTAATTTTTTCAACATACGTAGCTATTACCCTCGAAAACTAAAACTTTTGACATAGAAAAAGAGCCTTTAAATCACATTATTTACCATTTGCAATCATAAAATAGTCTAATATCTACATTTTTTCAACATACGTAGCTATTACCCTCGAAAACTAAAACTTAACCATTTGCAATCATAAAATAGTCTAATATTTTCATTTTTTCAACATACGTAGCTATTACCCTCGAAAACTAAAACTTTTGAAATAGGAAAAGAGCATTCAATCACATTCTCTACCATGTGCAATCATAAAATAGTCTAATATCTTCATTTTTTCCACAGACCTAGCTATTACCCTCGAAAACTAAAACTTTTGAAATAGGAAAAGAGCCTTTAATCACATTGTTTACCATTTGCAATCATAAAATAGTCTAATATCTTCATTTTTTCAACATACGTAGCTATTAGCCTCGAAAATTAAAACTTTTGAAATACTAAAAGAGCCTTTAATCACATTCTTTACCATTTGCAATCATAAAATAGTCTAATATCTTCCTTTTTTCAACATACGTAGCTCTTACCCCCGAAAACTAAAACTTTTGAAATAGGAAAAGAGCCTTTAATAACATTCTTTACCATTTGCAATCATAAAATAGTCTAATATCTTCATTTTTTCAACATACGTAGCTATTACCCTCGAAAACTAAAACTTTTGACATAGGAAAAGAGCCTTTAATCACATTATTTACCATTTGCAATCATAAAATAGTCTAATATCTTCATTTTTTCAACATACGTAGCTATTACCCTCGAAAACTAAAACTTAACCATGTGCAATCATAAAATAGTCTAATATCTTCATTTTTTCAACATACGTAGCTATTACCCTCGAAAACTAAACTTTTGAAATAGGAAAAGAGCCTTCAATCACATTCTTTACCATGTGCAATCATAAAATAGTCTAATATCTTCATTTTTTCCACAGACCTAGCTATTACCCTCGAAAACTAAAACTTTTGAAATAGGAAAAGAGCCTTTAATCACATTGTTTACCATTTGCAATCATAAAATAGTCTAATATCTTCATTTTTTCAACATACGTAGCTATTACCCTCGAAAACTAAAACTTTTGAAATAGGAAAAGAGCCTTTAATCACATTCTTTATCATGTGCAATCATAAAATAGTCTAATATCTTCATTTTTTCAACATACGTAGCTATTACCCTCGAAAACTAAGACTTTTGACATAGGAAAAGAGCCTTTAATCACATTCTTTACCATGTGCAATCATAAAATTGTCTAATATCTTCATTTTTTCAACATACGTAGCTATTACCCTCGAAAACTAAAACTTTTGATAGGAAAAGAGCCTTTAATCACATTCTTTACCATGTGCAATCATAAAATAGTCTAATATCTTCATTTTTTCCACAGACCTAGCTATTACCCTCGAAAACTAAAACTTTTGAAATAGGAAAAGAGCCATTAGTCACATTCTTTACCATTTGCAATCATAAAATAGTCTAATATCTTCATTTTTTCAACATACGTAGCTATTACCCTCGAAAACTAAAACTTTTGACATAGGAAAAGATCTTTAATCACATTCTTTACCATGTGCAATCATAAAATAGTCTAATATCTTCATTTTTTCCACAGACATAGCTATTAGCCTCGAAAATTAAAACTTTTGAAATACTAAAAGAGCCTTTAATCACATTCTTTACCATTTGCAATCATAAAATAGTCTAATATCTTCCTTTTTTTCAACATACGTAGCTCTTACCCCCCGAAAACTAAAACTTTTGAAATAGGAAAAGAGCCTTTAATAACATTCTTTACCATTTGCAATCATAAAATAGTCTAATATCTTCATTTTTTCAACATACATAGCTATTACCCTCAAAAACTAAAACTTTTGAAATAGGAAAAGAGCCTTCAATCACATTCTTTACCATGTGCAATCATAAAATAGTCTAATATCTTCATTTTTTCCACAGACATAGCTATTACCCTCGAAAACTAAAACTTTTTAAATAGGAAAAGAGCCTTTAATCACATTATTTACCATTTGCAATCATAAAATAGTCTAATATCTTCATTTTTTCAACATACGTAGCTATTACCCTCGAAAACTAAAACTTTTGAAATAGGAAAAGAGCCTTTAATCACATTCTTTATCATGTGCAATCATAAAATAGTCTAATATCTTCATTTTTTCAACATACGTAGCTATTACCCTCGAAAACTAAAACTTTTGACATAGGAAAAGACCTTTAATCACATTCTTTACCATGTGCAATCATAAAATTGTCTAATATCTTCATTTTTTCAACATACGTAGCTATTACCCTCAAAAACTAAAACTTTTGAAATAGGAAAAGAGCCTTTAATCACATTCTTTACCATGTGCAATCATAAAATAGTCTAATATCTTCATTTTTTCCACAGACCTAGCTATTACCCTCGAAAACTAAAACTTTTGAAAAAGGAAAAGAGCTTTTAGTCACATTCTTTACCATTTGCAATCATAAAATAGTCTAATATCTTCATTTTTTCAACATACGTAGCTATTACCCTGGAAAACTAAAACTTTTGAAATAGGAAAAGAGCCTTTAATCACATTCTTTACCATGTGCAATCATAAAATAGTCTAATATCTTCATTTTTTCAACATACGTAGCTATTACCCTCGAAAACTAAAACTTTTGAAATAGAAAAAGAGCCTTTAATCACATTCTTTACCTTGTGCAATCATAAAATAGTCTAATATCTTCATTTTTTCAACATACGTAGCTATACCCTCGAAAACTAAAACTTTTGACATAGGAAAAGAGCCTTTAATCACATTCTTTACCATTTGCAATCATAAAATAGTCTAATATCTTCATTTTTTCAACATACGTAGCTATTACCCTCGAAAACTAAAACTTTACGATGTGCAATCATAAAATAGTCTAATATCTTCATTTTTTCAACATACATAGCTATTACCCTCAAAAACTAAAACTTTTGAAATAGGAAAAGAGCCTTCAATCACATTCTTTACCATGTGCAATCATAAAATAGTCTAATATCTTCATTTTTTTCCACAGACCTAGCTATTACCCTCGAAAACTAAAACTTTTGAAATAGGAAAAGAGTCTTTAATCACATTGTTTACCATTTGCAATCATAAAATAGTCTAATATCTTCATTTTTTCAACATACGTAGCTATTACCCTCGAAAACTAAAACTTTTGAAATAGGAAAAGAGCCTTTAATCACATTCTTTATCATGTGCAATCATAAAATAGTCTAATATCTTCATTTTTTCAACATACGTAGCTATTACCCTCGAAAACTAAAACTTTTGACATAGGAAAAGAGCCTTTAATCACATTCTTTACCATGTGCAATCATAAAATTGTCTAATATCTTCATTTTTTCAACATACGTAGCTATTACCCTCGAAAACTAAAACTTTTGAAATAGGAAAAGAGCCTTTAATCACATTCTTTACCATGTGCAATCATAAAATAGTCTAATATCTTCATTTTTTCCACAGACCTAGCTATTACCCTCGAAAACTAAAACTTTTGAAAAAGGAAAAGAGCCTTTAGTCACATTCTTTACCATTTGCAATCATAAAATAGTCTAATATCTTCATTTTTTCAACATACGTAGCTATTACCCTGGAAAACTAAAACTTTTGAAATAGGAAAAGAGCCTTTAATCACATTCTTTACCATGTGCAATCATAAAATAGTCTAATATCTTCATTTTTTCAACATACGTAGCTATTACCCTCGAAAACTAAAACTTTTGAAATAGAAAAAGAGCCTTTAATCACATTCTTTACCTTGTGCAATCATAAAATAGTCTAATATCTTCATTTTTTCAACATACGTAGCTATTACCCTCGAAAACTAAAACTTTTGACATAGGAAAAGAGCCTTTAATCACATTCTTTACCATGTGCAATCATAAAATTGTCTAATATCTTCATTTTTTCAACATACGTAGCTATTACCCTCGAAAACTAAAACTTTTGAAATAGGAAAAGAGCCTTTAATCACATTCTTTACCATGTGCAATCATAAAATAGTCTACTATCTTCATTTTTTCCACAGACCTAGCTATTACCCTCGAAAACTAAAACTTTTGAAAAAGGAAAAGAGCCTTTAGTCACATTCTTTACCATTTGCAATCATAAAATAGTCTAATATCTTCATTTTTTCAACATACGTAGCTATTACCCTCGAAAACTAAAACTTTTGACATAGGAAAAGAGCCTTTAATCACATTCTTTACCATGTGCAATCATAAAATAGTCTACTATCTTCATTTTTTCCACAGACCTAGCTATTACCCTCGAAAACTAAAACTTTTGAAAAAGGAAAAGAGCCTTTAGTCACATTCTTTACCATTTGCAATCATAAAATAGTCTAATATCTTCATTTTTTCAACATACGTAGCTATTACCCTGGAAAACTAAAACTTTTGAAATAGGAAAAGAGCCTTTAATCACATTCTTTACCATGTGCAATCATAAAATAGTCTAATATCTTCATTTTTTCAACATACGTAGCTATTACCCTCGAAAACTAAAACTTTTGAAATAGAAAAAGAGCCTTTAATCACATTCTTTACCTTGTGCAATCATAAAATAGTCTAATATCTTCATTTTTTCAACATACGTAGCTATTACCCTCGAAAACTAAAACTTTTGACATAGGAAAAGAGCCTTTAATCACATTCTTTACCATTTGCAATCATAAAATAGTCTAATACCTTAATTTTTTCAACATACGTAGCTATTACCCTCGAAAACTAAAACTTTTGAAATAGGAAAATAGCCTTTAATCATATTCTTTACCATGTGCAATCATAAAATTGTCTAATATCTTCATTTTTTCAACATACGTAGCTATTACCCTCGAAAACTAAAACTTTTGAAATAAAAAAAGAGCCTTCAATCACATTCTTTACCATGTGCAATCATAAAATAGTCTAATATCTTCATTTTTTCCACAGACCTAGCTATTACCCTCGAAAACTAAAACTTTTGAAATAGGAAAAGAGTCTTTAATCACATTGTTTACCATTTGCAATCATAAAATAGTCTAATATCTTCATTTTTTCAACATACGTAGCTATTACCCTCGAAAACTAAAACTTTTGAAATAGGAAAAGAGCCTTTAATCACATTCTTTATCATGTGCAATCATAAAATAGTCTAATATCTTCATTTTTTTCAACATACGTAGCTATTACCCTCGAAAACTAAAACTTTTGACATAGGAAAAGAGCCTTTAATCACATTCTTTACCATGTGCAATCATAAAATTGTCTAATATCTTCATTTTTTCAACATACGTAGCTATTACCCTCGAAAACTAAAACTTTTGAAATAGGAAAAGAGCCTTTAATCACATTCTTTACCATGTGCAATCATAAAATAGTCTACTATCTTCATTTTTTCCACAGACCTAGCTATTACCATCGAAAACTAAAACTTTTGAAAAAGGAAAAGAGCCTTTAGTCACATTCTTTACCATTTGCAATCATAAAATAGTCTAATATCTTCATTTTTTCAACATACGTAGCTATTACCCTGGAAAACTAAAACTTTTGAAATAGGAAAAGAGCCTTTAATCACATTCTTTACCATGTGCAATCATAAAATAGTCTAATATCTTCATTTTTTCAACATACGTAGCTATTACCCTCGAAAACTAAAACTTTTGAAATAGAAAAAGAGCCTTTAATCACATTCTTTACCTTGTGCAATCATAAAATAGTCTAATATCTTCATTTTTTCAACATACGTAGCTATTACCCTCGAAAACTAAAACTTTTGACATAGGAAAAGAGCCTTTAATCACATTCTTTACCATGTGCAATCATAAAATTGTCTAATATCTTCATTTTTTCAACATACGTAGCTATTACCCTCGAAAACTAAAACTTTTGAAATAGGAAAAGAGCCTTTAATCACATTCTTTACCATGTGCAATCATAAAATAGTCTACTATCTTCATTTTTTCCACAGACCTAGCTATTACCATCGAAAACTAAAACTTTTGAAAAGGAAAAGAGCCTTTAGTCACATTCTTTACCATTTGCAATCATAAAATAGTCTAATATCTTCATTTTTTCAACATACGTAGCTATTACCCTCGAAAACTAAAACTTTTGAAATAGGAAAAGAGCCTTTAATCACATTCTTTACCATGTGCAATCATAAAATAGTCTACTATCTTCATTTTTTCCACAGACCTAGCTATTACCCTCGAAAACTAAAACTTTTGAAAAAGGAAAAGAGCCTTTAGTCACATTCTTTACCATTTGCAATCATAAAATAGTCTAATATCTTCATTTTTTCAACATACGTAGCTATTACCCTGGAAAACTAAAACTTTTGAAATAGGAAAAGAGCCTTTAATCACATTCTTTACCATGTGCAATCATAAAATAGTCTAATATCTTCATTTTTTCAACATACGTAGCTATTACCCTCGAAAACTAAAACTTTTGAAATAGAAAAAGAGCCTTTAATCACATTCTTTACCTTGTGCAATCATAAAATAGTCTAATATCTTCATTTTTTCAACATACGTAGCTATTACCCTCGAAAACTAAAACTTTTGACATAGGAAAAGAGCCTTTAATCACATTCTTTACCATTTGCAATCATAAAATAGTCTAATACCTTAATTTTTTCAACATACGTAGCTATTACCCTCGAAAACTAAAACTTTTGAAATAGGAAAATAGCCTTTAATCATATTCTTTACCATGTGCAATCATAAAATTGTCTAATATCTTCATTTTTTCTACATACGTAGCTATTACCCTCGAAAACTAAAACTTTTGAAATAAAAAAAGAGCCTTTAATCACATTCTTTACCATGTGCAATCATAAAATAGTCTAATATCTTCATTTTTTCAACATACGTAGCTATTACCCTCGAAAACTAAAACTTTTGACATAGGAAAAGAGCCTTTAATGACATTCTTTACCATTTGCAATCATAAAATAGTCTAATATCTTCATTTTTTCAACATACGTAGCTATTACCCTCGAAAACTAAAACTTTTGACATAGGAAAACAGCCTTTAATCACATTCTTTACCATTTGCATT
>NW_027066568.1:0-18069 GCF_032884065.1 Artemia franciscana
ACATTCAAATAGATTTGAATCTATTTATTGAATAGTGAAAAAGTCTTTTCTAAAATGACGTCTTGCATATGACTCATAGAAATAGTAGATAGACTAGCTAGAATCAATAGATTAGAATTCTAGAACCATATGCAAGACGTCACATACGAACTAGTGCTATTCTATTGATTCTATTAGAATCAAACAGAAAGTTTGATTCTAGATTCAAATAGATTTGAATCTATTTATTGAATAGTGAAAAAGTCTTTTCTAAAATGACGTCTTGCATATGACTCATAGAAATAGTAGATAGACTAGCTAGAATCAAACTTTCACTGTTCTATCTACTATTGACTCTAGCTGGTCTAGAATGAATAGATTAGAATTCTAGAACCATATGCAAGACGTCACATACGAACTAGTGCTATTCTATTGATTCTATTAGAATCAAACAGAAAGTTTGATTCTAGATTCAAATAGATTTGAATCTATTTATTGAATAGTGAAAAAGTCTTTTCTAAAATGACGTCTTGCATATGACTCATAGAAATAGTAGATAGACTAGCTAGAATCAATAGATTAGAATTCTAGAACCATATGCAAGACGTCACATACGAACTAGTGCTATTCTATTGATTCTTTTAGAATCAAACAAAAAGTTTGATTCTAGATTCAAATAGATTTGAATCTATTTATTGAATAGTGAAAAAGTATTTTCTAAAATGACGTCTTGCATATGACTCATAGAAATAGTAGATAGACTAGCTAGAATCAAACTTTCACTGTTCTATCTACTATTGATTCTAGCTGGTCTAGAATCAATAGATTAGAATTCTAGAACCATATGCGAGACGTCACATACGAACTAGTGCTATTCTATTGATTCTATTAGAATCAAACAGAAAGTTTGATTCTAGATTCAAATAGATTTGAATCTATTTATTGAATAGTGAAAAAGTCTTTTCTAAAATGACGTCTTGCATATGACTCATAGAAATAGTAGATAGACTAGCTAGAATCAATAGATTAGAATTCTAGAACCATATGCAAGACGTCACATACGAACTAGTGCTATTCTATTGATTCTATTAGAATCAAACAGAAAGTTTGATTCTAGATTCAAATAGATTTGAATCTATTTATTGAATAGTGAAAAAGTCTTTTCTGAAATGACGTCTTGCATATGACTCATAGAAATAGTAGATAGACTAGCTAGAATCAAACTTTCTCTGTTCTATCTACTATTGATTCTAGCTGGTCTAGAATCAATAGATTAGAATTCTAGAACCATATGCAAGACGTCACATACGAACTAGTGCTATTCTATTGATTCTATTAGAATCAAACAGAAAGTTTGATTCTAGATTCAAATAGATTTGAATCTATTTATTGAATAGTGAAAAAGTCTTTTCTAAAATGACGTCTTGCATATGACTCATAGAAATAGTAGATAGACTAGCTAGAATCAATAGATTAGAATTCTAGAACCATATGCAAGACGTCACATACGAACTAGTGCTATTCTATTGATTCTATTAGAATCAAACAGAAAGTTTGATTCTAGATTCAAATAGATTTGAATCTATTTATTGAATAGTGAAAAAGTCTTTTCTAAAATGACGTCTTGCATATGACTCATAGAAATAGTAGATAGACTAGCTAGAATCAAACTTTCACTGTTCTATCTACTATTGATTCTAGCTGGTCTAGAATCAATAGATTAGAATTCTAGAACCATATGCAAGACGTCACATACGAACTAGTGCTATTCTATTGATTCTATTAGAATCAAACAGAAAGTTTGATTCTAGATTCAAATAGATTTGAATCTATTTATTGAATAGGAAAAAGTTTTTTCTAAAATGACGTCTTGCATATGACTCATAGAAATAGTAGATAGACTAGCTAGAATCAATAGATTAGAATTCTAGAACCATATGCAAGACGTCACATACGAACTAGTGCTATTCTATTGATTCTATTAGAATCAAACAGAAAGTTTGATTCTAGATTCAAATAGATTTGAATCTATTTATTGAATAGTGAAAAAGTCTTTTCTAAAATGACGTCTTGCATATGACTCATAGAAATAGTAGATAGACTAGCTAGAATCAAACTTTCACTGTTCTATCTACTATTGATTCTAGCTGGTCTAGAATCAATAGATTAGAATTCTAGAACCATATGCAAGACGTCACATACGAACTAGTGCTATTCTATTGATTCTATTAGAATCAAACAGAAAGTTTGATTCTAGATTCAAATAGATTTGAATCTATTTATTGAATAGTGGAAAAGTCTTTTCTAAAATGACGTCTTGCATATGACTCATAGAAATAGTAGATAGACTAGCTAGAATCAATAGATTAGAATTCTAGAACCATATGCAAGACGTCACATACGAACTAGTGCTATTCTATTGATTCTATTAGAATCAAACAGAAAGTTTGATTCTAGATTCAAATAGATTTGAATCTATTTATTGAATAGTGAAAAAGTCTTTTCTAAAATGACGTCTTGCATATGACTCATAGAAATAGTAGATAGACTAGCTAGAATCAAACTTTCACTGTTCTATCTACTATTGATTCTAGCTGGTCTAGAATCAATAGATTAGAATTCTAGAACCATATGCAAGACGTCACATACGAACTAGTGCTATTCTATTGATTCTATTAGAATCAAACAGAAAGTTTGATTCTAGATTCAAATAGATTTGAATCTATTTATTGAATAGTGAAGAAGTCTTTTCTAAAATGACGTCTTGCATATGACTCATAGAAATAGTAGATAGACTAGCTAGAATCAATAGATTAGAATTCTAGAACCATATGCAAGACGTCACATACGAACTAGTGCTATTCTATTGATTCTATTAGAATCATACAGAAAGTTTGATTCTAGATTCAAATAGATTTGAATCTATTTATTGAACAGTGAAAAAGTCTTTTCTAAAATGACGTCTTGCATATGACTCATAGAAATAGTAGATAGACTAGCTAGAATCAAACTTTCTCTGTTCTATCTACTATTGATTCTAGCTGGTCTAGAATCAATAGATTAGAATTCTAGAACCATATGCAAGATGTCACATACGAACTAGGGCTATTCTATTAGAATAAAACAGAAAGTTTGATTCTAGATTCAAATAGATTTGAATCTATTTATTGAATAGTGAAAAAGTCTTTTCTAAAATGACGTCTTACATATGACTCATAGAAATAGTAGATAGACTAGCTAGAATCAATAGATTAGAATTCTAGAACCATATGCAAGACGTCACATACGAACTAGTGCTATTCTATTGATTCTATTAGAATCAAACAGAAAGTTTGATTCTGGATTCAAATAGATTTGAATCTATTTATTGAATAGTGAAAAAGTTTTTTCTAAAATGACGTCTTGCATATGACTCATAGAAATAGTAGATAGACTAGCTAGAATCAAACTTTCACTGTTCTATCTACTATTGATTCTAGCTGGTCTAGAATCAATAGATTAGAATTCTAGAACCATATGCAAGACGTCACATACTAACTAGTGCTATTCTATTGATTCTATTAGAATCATACAGAAAGTTTGATTCTAGATTCAAATAGATTTGAATCTATTTATTGAATAGTGAAAAAGTCTTTTCTAAAATGACGTCTTGCATATGACTCATAGAAATAGTAGATAGACTAGCTAGAATCAAACTTTCACTGTTCTATCTACTATTGATTCTAGCTGGTCTAGAATCAATAGATTAGAATTCTAGAACCATATGCAAAACGTCACATACGAACTAGTGCTATTCTATTGATTCTATTAGAATCAAACAGAAAGTTTGATTCTAGATTCAAATAGATTTGAATCTATTTATTGAATAGGAAAAAGTTTTTTCTAAAATGACGTCTTGCATATGACTCATAGAAATAGTAGATAGACTAGCTAGAATCAATAGATTAGAATTCTAGAACCATATGCAAGACGTCACATACGAACTAGTGCTATTCTATTGATTCTATTAGAATCAAACAGAAAGTTTGATTCTAGATTCAAATAGATTTGAATCTATTTATTGAATAGTGAAAAAGTCTTTTCTAAAATGACGTCTTGCATATGACTCATAGAAATAGTAGATAGACTAGCTAGAATCAAACTTTCACTGTTCTATCTACTATTGATTCTAGCTGGTCTAGAATCAATAGATTAGAATTCTAGAACCATATGCAAGACGTCACATACGAACTAGTGCTATTCTATTGATTCTATTAGAATCAAACAGAAAGTTTGATTCTAGATTCAAATAGATTTGAATCTATTTATTGAATAGTGAAAAAGTCTTTTCTAAAATGACGTCTTGCATATGACTCATAGAAATAGTAGATAGACTAGCTAGAATCAATAGATTAGAATTCTAGAACCATATGCAAGACGTCACATACGAATTAGTGCTATTCTATTGATTCTATTAGAATCAAACAGAAAGTTTGATTCTAGATTCAAATAGATTTGAATCTATTTATTGAATAGTGAAAAAGTCTTTTCTAAAATGACGTCTTGCATATGACTCATAGAAATAGTAGATATACTAGCTAGAATCAATAGATTAGAATTCTAGAACCATATGCAAGACGTCACATACGAACTAGTGCTATTCTATTGATTCTATTAGAATCAAACAGAAAGTTTGATTCTAGATTCAAATAGATTTGAATCTATTTATTGAATAGTGAAAAAGTCTTTTCTAAAATTACGTCTTGCATATGACTCATAGAAATAGTAGATAGACTAGCTAGAATCAAACTTTCACTGTTCTATCTACTATTGATTCTAGCTGGTCTAGAATCAATAGATTAGAATTCTAGAACCATATGCAAGACGTCACATACGAACTAGTGCTATTCTATTGATGCTATTAGAATCAAACAGAAAGTTTGATTCTAGATTCAAATAGATTTGAAACTATTTATTGAATAGGAAAAAGTTTTTTCTAAAATGACGTCTTGCATATGACTCATAGAAATAGTAGATAGACTAGCTAGAATCAATAGATTAGAATTCTAGAACCATATGCAAGACGTCACATACGAACTAGTGCTATTCTATTGATTCTATTAGAATCAAACAGAAAGTTTGATTCTAGATTCAAATAGATTTGAATCTATTTATTGAATAGTGAAAAAGTCTTTTCTAAAATGACGTCTTGCATATGACTCATAGAAATAGTAGATAGACTAGCTAGAATCAAACTTTCACTGTTCTATCTACTATTGATTCTAGCTGGTCTAGAATCAATAGATTAGAATTCTAGAACCATATGCAAGACGTCACATACGAACTAGTGCTATTCTATTGATTCTATTAGAATCAAACAGAAAGTTTGATTCTAGATTCAAATAGATTTGAATCTATTTATTGAATAGTGAAAAAGTCTTTTCTAAAATGACGTCTTGCATATGACTCATAGAAATAGTAGATAGACTAGCTAGAATCAATAGATTAGAATTCTAGAACCATATGCAAGACGTCACATACGAACTAGTGCTATTCTATTGATTCTATTAGAATCAAACAGAAAGTTTGATTCTAGATTCAAATAGATTTGAATCTATTTATTGAATAGTGAAAAAGTCTTTTCTAAAATGACGTCTTGCATATGACTCATAGAAATAGTAGATAGACTAGCTAGAATCAATAGATTAGAATTCTAGAACCAGAATTCTAGAACCATATGCAAGACGTCACATACGAACTAGTGCTATTCTATTGATTCTATTAGAATCAAACAGAAAGTTTGATTCTAGATTCAAATAGATTTGAATCTATTTATTGAATAGTGAAAAAGTCTTTTCTAAAATGACGTCTTGCATATGACTCATAGAAATAGTAGATAGACTAGCTAGAATCAAACTTTCACTGTTCTATCTACTATTGATTCTAGCTGGTCTAGAATCAATAGATTAGAATTCTAGAACCATATGCAAGACGTCACATACGAACTAGTGCTATTCTATTGATTCTATTAGAATCAAACAGAAAGTTTGATTCTAGATTCAAATAGATTTGAATCTATTTATTGAATAGTGAAGAAGTCTTTTCTAATATGACGTCTTGCATATGACTCATAGAAATAGTAGATAGACTAGCTAGAATCAATAGATTAGAATTCTAGAACCATATGCAAGACGTCACATACGAACTAGTGCTATTCTATTGATTCTATTAGAATCATACAGAAAGTTTGATTCTAGATTCAAATAGATTTGAATCTATTTATTGAACAGTGAAAAAGTCTTTTCTAAAATGACGTCTTGCATATGACTCATAGAAATAGTAGATAGACTAGCTAGAATCAAACTTTCTCTGTTCTATCTACTATTGATTCTAGCTGGTCTAGAATCAATAGATTAGAATTCTAGAACCATATGCAAGATGTCACATACGAACTAGGGCTATTCTATTAGAATCAAACAGAAAGTTTGATTCTAGATTCAAATAGATTTGAATCTATTTATTGAATAGTGAAAAAGTCTTTTCTAAAATGACGTCTTACATATGACTCATAGAAATAGTAGATACACTAGCTAGAATCAATAGATTAGAATTCTAGAACCATATGCAAGACGTCACATACGAACTAGTGCTATTCTATTGATTCTATTAGAATCAAACAGAAAGTTTGATTCTGGATTCAAATAGATTTGAATCTATTTATTGAATAGTGAAAAAGTCTTTTCTAAAATGACGTCTTGCATATGACTCATAGAAATAGTAGATAGACTAGCTAGAATCAAACTTTCACTGTTCTATCTACTATTGATTCTAGCTGGTCTAGAATCAATAGATTAGAATTCTAGAACCATATGCAAGACGTCACATACTAACTAGTGCTATTCTATTGATTCTATTAGAATCATACAGAAAGTTTGATTCTAGATTCAAATAGATTTGAATCTATTTATTGAATAGTGAAAAAGTCTTTTCTAAAATGACGTCTTGCATATGACTCATAGAAATAGTAGATAGACTAGCTAGAATCAAACTTTCACTGTTCTATCTACTATTGATTCTAGCTGGTCTAGAATCAATAGATTAGAATTCTAGAACCATATGCAAGACGTCATATACGAACTAGTGCTACTCTATTGATTCTATTAGAATAAAACAGAAAGTTTGATTCTAGATTCAAATAGATTTGAATCTATTTATTGAATAGTGAAAAAGTCTTTTCTAAAATGACGTCTTGCATATGACTCATAGAAATAGTAGATAGACTAGCTAGAATCAAACTTTCACTGTTCTATCTACTATTGATTCTAGCTGGTCTAGAATCAATAGATTAGAATTCTAGAACCATATGCAAGACGTCACATACGAACTAGTGCTATTCTATTGATTCTATTAGAATCAAACAGAAAGTTTGATTCTAGATTCAAATAGATTTGAATCTATTTATTGAATAGTGAAAAAGTCTTTTCTAAAATGACGTCTTGCATATGACTCATAGAAATAGTAGATAGACTAGCTAGAATCAATAAATTAGAATTCTAGAACCATATGCAAGACGTCACATACGAATTAGTGCTATTCTATTGATTCTATTAGAATCGAACAGAAAGTTTGATTCTAGATTCAAATAGATTTGAATCTATTTATTGAATAGTGAAAAAGTTTTTTCTAAAATGACGTCTTGCATATGACTCATAGAAATAGTAGATAGACTAGCTAGAATCAAACTTTCACTGTTCTATCTACTATTGATTCTAGCTGGTCTAGAATCAATAGATTAGAATTCTAGAACCATATGCAAGACGTCACATACGAACTAGTGCTATTCTATTGATTCTATTAGAATCAAACAGAAAGTTTGATTCTAGATTCAAATAGATTTGAATCTATTTATTGAATAGTGAAAAAGTTTTTTCTAAAATGACGTCTTGCATATGACTCATAGAAATAGTAGATAGACTAGCTAGAATCAATAGATTAGAATTCTAGAACCATATGCAAGACGTCACATACGAACTAGTGCTATTCTATTGATTCTATTAGAATCAAACAGAAAGTTTGATTCTAGATTCAAATAGATTTGAATCTATTTATTGAATAGTGAAAAAGTCTTTTCTAAAATGACGTCTTGCATATGACTCATAGAAATAGTAGATAGACTAGCTAGAATCAAACTTTCACTGTTCTATCTACTATTGATTCTAGCTGGTCTAGAATCAATAGATTAGGATTCTAGAACCATATGCAAGACGTCACATACGAACTAGTGCTATTCTATTGATTCTATTAGAATCAAACAGAAAGTTTGATTCTAGATTCAAATAGATTTGAATCTATTTATTGAATAGTGAAAAAGTCTTTTCTAAAATGACGTCTTGCATATGACTCATAGAAATAGTAGATAGACTAGCTAGAATCAATAGATTAGAATCAATACGAACTAGTGCTATTCTATTGATTCTATTAGAATCAAACAGAAAGTTTGATTCTAGATTCAAATAGATTTGAATCTATTTATTGAATAGTGAAAAAGTCTTTTCTAAAATGACGTCTTGCATATGACTCATAGAAATAGTAGATAGACTAGCTAGAATCAAACTTTCACTGTTCTATCTACTATTGATTCTAGCTGGTCTAGAATCAATAGATTAGAATTCTAGAACCATATGCAAGACGTCACATACGAACTAGTGCTATTCTATTGATTCTATTAGAATCAAACAGAAAGTTTGATTCTAGATTCAAATAGATTTGAATCTTTTTATTGAATAGTGGAAAAGTGTTTTCTAAAATGATGTCTTGCATATGACTCATAGAAATAGTAGATAGACTAGCTAGAATCAATAGATTAGAATCCTAGAACCATATTCAAGACGTCACATACGAACTAGTGCTATTCTATTGATTCTATTAGAATCAAACAGAAAGTTTGATTCTAGATTCAAATAGATTTGAATCTATTTATTGAATAGTGAAAAAGTCTTTTCTAAAATGACGTCTTGCATATGACTCATAGAAATAGTAGATAGACTAGCTAGAATCAAACTTTCACTGTTCTATCTACTATTGATTCTAGCTGGTCTAGAATCAATAGATTAGAATTCTAGAGCCATATGCAAGACGTCACATACGAGCTAGTGCTATTCTATTGATTCTATTAGAATCAAACAGAAAGTTTGATTCTAGATTCAAATAGATTTGAATCTATTTAATGAATAGTGAAAAATTCTTTTCTAAAATGACGTCTTGCATATGACTCATAGAAATAGTAGATAGACTAGCTAGAATCAATAGATTAGAATTCTAGAACCATATGCAAGACGTCACATACGAACTAGTGCTATTCTATTGATTCTATTAGAATCAAACAGAAAGTTTGATTCTAGATTCAAATAGATTTGAATCTATTTATTAAATAGTGAAAAAGTCTTTTCTAAAATGACGTCTTGCATATGACTCATAGAAATAGTAGATAGACTAGCTAGAATCAAACTTTCACTGTTCTATCTACTATTGATTCTAGCTGGTCTAGAAACAATAGATTAGAATTCTAGAACCATATGCAAGACGTCACATACGAACTAGTGCTATTCTATTGATTCTATTAGAATCAAACAGAAAGTTTGATTCTAGATTCAAATAGATTTGAATCTATTTATTGAATAGTGAAAAAGTCTTTTCTAAAATGACGTCTTGCATATGACTCATAGAAATAGAAGATAGAAAGCTAGAATCAATAGATTAGAATTCTAGAACCATATGCAAGACGTCACATACGAACTAGTGCTATTCTATTGATTCTATTAGAATCAAACAGAAAGTTTGATTCTAGATTCAAATAGATTTGAATCTATTTATTGAATAGTGAAAAAGTCTTTTCTAAAATGACGTCTTGCATATGACTCATAGAAATAGTAGATAGACTAGCTAGAATCAAACTTTCACTGTTCTATCTACTATTGATTCTAGCTGGTCTAGAATCAATAGATTAGAATTCTAGAACCATATGCAAGACGTCACATACGAACTAGTGCTATTCTATTGATTCTATTAGAATCAAACAGAAAGTTTGATTCTAGATTCAAATAGATTTGAATCTATTTATTGAATAGTGAAAAAGTCTTTTCTAAAATGACGTCTTGCATATGACTCATAGAAATAGTAGATAGACTAGCTAGAATCAATAGATTAGAATTCTAGAACCATATGCAAGACGTCACATACGAACTAGTGCTATTCTATTGATTCTATTAGAATCAAACAGAAAGTTTGATTCTAGATTCAAATAGATTTGAATGTATTTATTGAATAGTGAAATAGTCTTTTCTAAAATGACGTCTTGCATATGACTCATAGAAATAGTAGATAGACTAGCTAGAATCCAACTTTCACTGTTCTATCTACTATTGATTCTAGCTGGTCTAGAATCAATAGATTAGAATTCTAGAACCATATGCAAGACGTCACATACGAACTAGTGCTATTCTATTGATTTTATTAGAATCAAACAGAAAGTTTGATTCTAGATTCAAATAGATTTGAATCTATTTATTGAATAGCAAAAAAGTCTTTTCTAAAATGACGTCTTGCATATGACTCATAGAAATAGTAGATAGACTAGCTAGAATCAATAGATTAGAATTCTAGAACTATATGCAAGACGTCACATACGAACTAGTGCTATTCTATTGATTCTATTAGAATCAAACAGAAAGTTTGATTCTAGATTCAAATAGATTTGAATCTATTTATTGAATAGTGAAAAAGTCTTTTCTAAAATGACGTCTTGCATATGACTCATAGAAATAGTAGATAGACTAGCTAGAATCAAACTTTCACTGTTCTATCTACTATTGATTCTAGCTGGTCTAGAATCAATAGATTAGAATTCTAGAACCATATGCAAGACGTCACATACGAACTAGTGCTATTCTATTGATTCTATTAGAATCAAACAGAAAGTTTGATTCTAGATTCAAATAGATTTGAATCTATTTATTGAATAGTGAAAAAGTCTTTTCTAAAATGATGTCTTGCATATGACTCATAGAAATAGTAGATAGACTAGCTAGAATCAATAGATTAGAATTCTAGAACCATATGCAAGACGTCACATACGAACTAGTGCTATTCTATTGATTCTATTAGAATCAAACAGAAAGTTTGATTCTAGATTCAAATAGATTTGAATCTATTTATTGAATAGTGAAAAAGTCTTTTCTAAAATGACGTCTTGCATATGACTCATAGAAATAGTAGATATACTAGCTAGAATCAAACTTTCACTGTTCTATCTACTATTCATTCTAGCTGGTCTAGAATCAATAGATTAGAATTCTAGAACCATGTGCAAGACGTCACATACGAACTAGTGCTATTCTATTGATTCTATTAGAATCAAACAGAAAGTTTGATTCTAGATTCAAATAGATTTGAATCTATTTATTGAATAGTGAAAAAGTCTTTTCTAAAATGACGTCTTGCATATGACTCATAGAAATAGTAGATAGACTAGCTAGAATCAATAGATTAGAATTCTAGAACCATATGCAAGACCTCACATACGAACTAGTGCTATTCTATTGATTCTATTAGAATCAAACAGAAAGTTTGATTCTAGATTCAAATAGATTTGAATCTATTTATTGAATAGTGAAAAAGTCTTTTCTAAAATGACGTCTTGCATATGACTCATAGAAATAGTAGATAGACTAGCTAGAATCAAACTTTCACTGTTCTATCTACTATTGATTCTAGCTGGTCTAGAATCAATAGATTAGAATTCTAGAACCATATGCAAGACGTCACATACGAACTAGTGCTATTCTATTGATTCTATTAGAATCAAACAGAAAGTTTGATTCTAGATTCAAATAGATTTTGAATCTATTTATTGAATAGTGAAAAAGTCTTTTCTAAAATGACGTCTTGCATATGACTCATAGAAATAGTAGATAGACTAGCTAGAATCAATAGATTAGAATTCTAGAACCATATGCAAGACGTCACATACGAACTAGTGCTATTCTATTGATTCTATTAGAATCAAACAGAAAGTTTGATTCTAGATTCAAATAGATTTGAATCTATTTATTGAATAGTGAAAAAGTCTTTTCTAAAATGACGTCTTGCATATGACTCATAGAAATAGTAGATAGACTAGCTAGAATCAAACTTTCACTGTTCTATCTAATATTGATTCTAGCTGGTCTAGAATCAATAGATTAGAATTCTAGAACCATATGCAAGACGTCACATACGAACTAGTGCTATTCTTTTGATTCTATTAGAATCAAACAGAAAGTTTGATTCTAGATTCAAATAGATTTGAATCTATTTATTGAATAGTGAAAAAGTCTTTTCTAAAATGATGTCTTGCATATGACTCATAGAAATAGTAGATAGACTAGCTAGAATCAATAGATTAGAATTCTAGAACCATATGCAAGACGTCACATACGAACTAGTGCTATTCTATTGATTCTATTAGAATCAAACAGAAAGTTTGATTCTAGATTCAAATAGATTTGAATCTATTTATTGAATAGTGAAATAGTCTTTTCTAAAATGACGTCTTGCATATGACTCATAGAAATAGTAGATAGACTAGCTAGAATCAAACTTTCACTGTTCTATCTACTATTGATTCTAGCTGGTCTAGAATCAATAGATTAGAATTCTAGAACCATATGTAAGACGTCACATACGAACTAGTGCTATTCTATTGATTCTATTAGAATCAAACAGAAAGTTTGATTCTAGATTCAAATAGATTTGAATCTATTTATTGAATAGTGAAAAAGTCTTTTCTAAAATGATGTCTTGCATATGACTCATAGAAATAGTAGATAGACTAGCTAGAATCAATAGATTAGAATTCTAGAACCATATGCAAGACGTCACATACGAACTAGTGCTATTCTATTGATTCTATTAGAATCAAACAGAAAGTTTGATTCTAGATTCAAATAGATTTGAATCTATTTATTGCATAGTGAAAAAGTCTTTTCTAAAATGACGTCTTGCATATGACTCATAGAAATAGTAGATAGACTAGCTAGAATCAAACTTTCACTGTTCTATCTACTATTCATTCTAGCTGGTCTAGAATCAATAGATTAGAATTCTAGAACCATGTGCAAGACGTCACATACGAACTAGTGCTATTCTATCGATTCTATTAGAATCAAACAGAAAGTTTGATTCTAGATTCAAATAGATTTGAATCTATTTATTGAATAGTGAAAAAGTCTTTTCTAAAATGACGTCTTGCATATGACTCATAGAAATAGTAGATAGACTAGCTAGAATCAATAGATTAGAATTCTAGAACCATATGCAAGACCTCACATACGAACTAGTGCTATTCTATTGATTCTATTAGAATCAAACAGAAAGTTTGATTCTAGATTCAAATAGATTTGAATCTATTTATTGAATAGTGAAAAAGTCTTTTCTAAAATGACGTCTTGCATATGACTCATAGAAATAGTAGATAGACTAGCTAGAATCAAACTTTCACTGTTCTATCTACTATTGATTCTAGCTGGTCTAGAATCAATAGATTAGAATTCTAGAACCATATGCAAGACGTCACATACGAACTAGTGCTATTCTATTGATTCTATTAGAATCAAACAGAAAGTTTGGTTCTAGATTCAAATAAATTTTGAATCTATTTATTGAATAGTGAAAAAGTCTTTTCTAAAATGACGTCTTGCATATGACTCATAGAAATAGTAGATAGACTAGCTAGAATCAATAGATTAGAATTCTAGAACCATATGCAAGACGTCACATACGAACTAGTGCTATTCTATTGATTCTATTAGAATCAAACAGAAAGTTTGATTCTAGATTCAAATAGATTTGAATCTATTTATTGAATAGTGAAAAAGTCTTTTCTAAAATGACGTCTTGCATATGACTCATAGAAATAGTAGATAGACTAGCTAGAATCAAACTTTCACTGTTCTATCTACTATTGATTCTAGCTGGTCTAAAATCAATAGATTAGAATTCTAGAACCATATGCAAGACGTCACATACGAAGTAGTGCTATTCTATTGATTCTATTAGAATCAAACAGAAAGTTTGATTCTAGATTCAAATAGATTTGAATCTATTTATTGAATAGTGAAAAAGTCTTTTCTAAAATGATGTCTTGCATATGACTCATAGAAATAGTAGATAGACTAGCTAGAATCAATAGATTAGAATTCTAGAACCATATGCAAGACGTCACATACGAACTAGTGCTATTCTATTGATTCTATTAGAATCAAACAGAAAGTTTGATTCTAGATTCAAATAGATTTGAATCTATTTATTGAATAGTGAAATAGTCTTTTCTAAAATGACGTCTTACATATGACTCATAGAAATAGTAGATAGACTAGCTAGAATCAAACTTTCACTGTTCTATCTACTATTGATTCTAGCTGGTCTAGAATCAATAGATTAGAATTCTAGAACCATATGCAAGACGTCACATACGAACTAGTGCTATTCTATTGATTTTATTAGAATCAAACAGAAAGTTTGATTCTAGATTCAAATAGATTTGAATCTATTTATTGAATAGTGAAAAAGTCTTTTCTAAAATGACGTCTTGCATATGACTCATAGAAATAGTAGATAGACTAGCTAGAATCAATAGATTAGAATTCTAGAACCATATTCAAGACGTCACATACGAACTAGTGCTATTCTATTGATTCTATTAGAATCAAACAGAAAGTTTGATTCTAGATTCAAATAGATTTGAATCTATTTATTGAATAGTGAAAAAGTCTTTTCTAAAATGACGTCTTGCATATGACTCATAGAAATAGTAGATAGACTAGCTAGAATCAAACTTTCACTGTTCTATCTACTATTGATTCTAGTTGGTCTAGAATCAATAGATTAGAATTCTAGAACCATATGCAAGACGTCACATACGAACTAGTGCTATTCTATTGATTCTATTAGAATCAAACAGAAAGTTTGATTCTAGATTCAAATAGATTTGAATCTATTTATTGAATAGTGAAAAAGTCTTTTCTAAAATGATGTCTTGCATATGACTCATAGAAATAGTAGATAGACTAGCTAGAACAATAGATTAGAATTCTAGAACCATATGCAAGACGTCACATACGAACTAGTGCTATTCTATTGATTCTATTAGAATCAAACAGAAAGTTTGATTCTAGATTCAAATAGATTTGAATCTATTTATTGAATAGTGAAAAAGTCTTTTCTAAAATGACGTCTTGCATATGACTCATAGAAATAGTAGATAGACTAGCTAGAATCAAACTTTCACTGTTCTATCTACTATTCATTCTAGCTGGTCTAGAATCAATAGATTAGAATTCTAGAACCATGTGCAAGACGTCACATACGAACTAGTGCTATTCTATTGATTCTATTAGAATCAAACAGAAAGTTTGATTCTAGATTCAAATAGATTTGAATCTATTTATTGAATAGTGAAAAAGTCTTTTCTAAAATGACGTCTTGCATATGACTCATAGAAATAGTAGATAGACTAGCTAGAATCAATAGATTAGAATTCTAGAACCATATGCAAGACCTCACATACGAACTAGTGCTATTCTATTGATTCTATTAGAATCAAACAGAAAGTTTGATTCTAGATTCAAATAGATTTGAATCAATTTATTGAATAGTGAAAAAGTCTTTTCTAAAATGACGTCTTGCATATGACTCATAGAAATAGTAGATAGACTAGCTAGAATCAAACTTTCACTGTTCTATCTACTATTGATTCTAGCTGGTCTAGAATCAATAGATTAGAATTCTAGAACCATATGCAAGACGTCACATACAAACTAGTGCTATTTTATTGATTCTATTAGAATCAAACAGAAAGTTTGATTCTAGATTCAAATAGATTTTGAATCTATTTATTGAATAGTGAAAAAGTCTTTTCTAAAATGACGTCTTGCATATGACTCATAGAAATAGTAGATAGACTAGCTAGAATCAATAGATTAGAATTCTAGAGCCATATGCAAGACGTCACATACGAACTAGTGCTATTCTATTGATTCTATTAGAATCAAACAGAAAGTTTGATTCTAGATTCAAATAGATTTGAATCTATTCATTGAATAGTGAAAAAGTCTTTTCTAAAATGACGTCTTGCATATGACTCATAGAAATAGTAGATAGACTAGCTAGAATCAAACTTTCACTGTTCTATCTACTATTGATTCTAGCTGGTCTAGAATCAATAGATTAGAATTCTAGAACCATATGCAAGACGTCACATACGAACTAGTGCTATTCTATTGATTCTATTAGAATCAAACAGAAAGTTTGATTCTAGATTCAAATAGATTTGAATCTATTTATTGAATAGTGAAAAAGTCTTTTCTAAAATGACGTCTTGCATATGACTCATAGAAATAGTAGATAGACTAGCTAGAATCAATAGATTAGAATTCTAGAACCATATGCAAGACGTCACATACGAACTAGTGCTATTCTATTGATTCTATTAGAATCAAACAGAAAGTTTGATTCTAGATTCAAATAGATTTGAATCTATTTATTGAATAGTGAAAAAGTCTTTTCTAAAATGACGTCTTGCATATGACTCATAGAAATAGTAGATAGACTAGCTAGAATCAAACTTTCACTGTTCTATCTACTATTGATTCTAGCTGGTCTAGAATCAATAGATTAGAATTCTAGAACCATATGCAAGACGTCACATACGAACTAGTCCTATTCTATTGATTCTATTAGAATCAAACAGAAAGTTTGATTCTAGATTCAAATAGATTTGAATCTATTTATTGAATAGTGAAAAAGTCTTTTCTAAAATGACGTCTTGCATATGACTCATAGAAATAGTAGATAGATTAGCTAGAATCAATAGATTAGAATTCTAGAACCATATGCAAGACGTCACATACGAACTAGTGCTATTCTATTGATTCTATTAGAATCAAACAGAAAGTTTGATTCTAGATTCAAATAGATTTGAATCTATTTATTGAATAGTGAAAAAGTCTTTTCTATAATGACGTCTTGCATATGACTCATAGAAATAGTAGATAGACTAGCTAGAATCAAACTTTCACTGTTCTATCTGCTATTGATTCTAGCTGGTCTAGAATCAATAGATTAGCATTCTAGAATCATATGCAAGACGTCACATACGAACTAGTGGTATTCTATTGATTCTATTAGAATCAAACAGAAAGTTTGATTCTAGATTCAAATAGATTTGAATCTATTTATTGAATAGTGAAAACGTCTTTTCTAAAATGACGTCTTCCATATGACTCATAGAAATAGTAGATAGACTAGCTAGAATCAATAGATTAGAATTCTAGAACCATATGCAAGACGTCACATACGAACTAGTGCTATTCTATTGATTCTATTACAATCAAACATAAAGTTTGATTCTAGATTCAAATAGATTTGAATCTATTTATTGAATAGTGAAAAAGTCTTTTCTAAAATGACGTCTTGCATATGACTCATAGAAATAGTAGATAGACTAGCTAGAATCAAACTTTCACTGTTCTATCTACTATTGATTCTAGCTGGTCTAGAATCAATAGATTAGAATTCTAGAACCATATGCAAGACGTCACATACGAACTAGTGCTATTCTATTGATTCTATTAGAATCAAACAGAAAGTTTGATTCTAGATTCAAATAGATTTGAATCTATTTATTGAATAGTGAAAAAGTCTTTTCTAAAATGACGTCTTGCATATGACTCATAGAAATAGTAGATAGACTAGCTAGAATCAATAGATTAGAATTCTAGAACCATATGCAAGACGTCACATACGAACTAGTGCTATTCTATTGATTCTATTAGAATCAAACAGAAAGTTTGATTCTAGATTCAAATAGATTTGAATCTATTTATTGAATAGTGAAAAAGTCTTTTCTAAAATGACGTCTTGCATATGACTCATAGAAATAGTAGATAGACTAGCTAGAATCAAACTTTCACTGTTCTATCTACTATTGATTCTAGCTGGTCTAGAATCAATAGATTAGAATTCTAGAGCCATATGCAAGACGTCACATACGAACTAGTGCTATTCTATTGATTC
>NW_027066569.1:0-18052 GCF_032884065.1 Artemia franciscana
ATTGTCTAATATCTTCATTTTTTCAACATACGTAGCTATTACCCTCGAAAACTAAAACTTTTGAAATAGGAAAAGAGCCTTTAATCACATTCTTTACCATTTGCAATCATAAAATAGTCTAATATCTTCATTTTTTCAACATACGTAGCTATTACCCTCGAAAACTAAAACTTTTGAAATAGGAAAAGAGTCTTTAATCACATTCTTTACCATGTGCAATCATAAAATTGTCTAATATCTTCATTTTTTCAACATACGTAGCTATTACCCTCGAAAACTAAAACTTTTGACATAGGAAAAGAGCCTTTAATCACATTCTTTACCATTTGCAATCATAAAATAGTCTAATATCTTTATTTTTTCAACATACGTAGCTATTACCCTCGAAAACTAAAACTTTTGAAATAGGAAAAGAGCCTTTAATCACATTCTTTACCATTTGCAATCATAAAATAGTCTAATATCTTCATTTTTTCAAAATACGTAACTATTACCCTCGAAAACTAAAACTTTTGAAATAGGAAAAGAGCCTTTAATCACATTCTTTACCATTTGCAATCATAAAATAGTCTAATATCTTCTTTTTTTCAAATACGTAACTATTACCCTCGAAAACTAAAACTTTTGAAATAGGAAAAGAGCCTTTAATCACATTCTTTACCATTTGCAATCATAAAATAGTCTAATATCTTCTTTTTTTCAACATACGTAGCTATTACCTTCGAAAACTAAAACTTTTGACACAGGAAAAGACCCTTTAATCACATTGTTTACCTTTTTAAATCATAAAATAGTCTAATATTTTCATTTTTTCCACAGAAAAAGCTATTACCCTCGAAAAATAAAACTTTTGAAATAGGAAAAGAGCCTTTAATCACATTCTTTACCATTTGCAATGATAAAATAGTCTAATATCTTCATTTTTTCAACATACGTAGCTATTATTCTCGAAAACTAAAACTTTTGAAATAGGAAAAGAGCCTTTAATCACATTCTTTACCATTTGCAATCATAAAATAGTCTAATATCTTTTTTTTTTCAACATACGTAGCTATTACCCTCGAAAACTAAAACTTTTGACATAGGAAAAGAGCCTTTAATCACTTTCTTTACCATGTGCAATCATAAAATTGTCTAATATCTTAATTTTTTCAAAATACGTAACTATTACCCTCGAAAACTAAAACTTTTGACATAGGAAAAGAGCCTTTAATCACATTCTTTACCATTTGCAATCATAAAATAGTCTAATATCTTCATTTTTTCAACATATGTAGCTATTATTCTCGAAAACTAAAACTTTTGACATAGGAAAAGAGCCTTTAATTACATTCTTTACCATTTGCAATCATAAAATAGTCTAATATCTTCATTTTTTCAACATAGGTAGCTATTACCCTCGAAAACTAAAACTTTTGAAATAGGAAAAGAGCCTTAAATCACATTCTTTACCATGTGCAATCATAAAATAGTCTAATATCTTCATTTTTTCAACATACTTAGCTATTACCCTCGAAAACTAAAACTTTTGAAATAGGAAAAGAGCCTTTAATCACATTCTTTACCATGTGCAATCATAAAATAGTCTAATATATTTAATTTTTTCAGCATATGTAGCTATTACCGTCGAAAACTAAAACTTTTGAAATAGGAAAAGAGCCTTTAATCACATTCTTTACCATTTGCAATGATAAAATAGTCTAATATCTTCATTTTTTCAACATACGTAGCTATTACCCTCAAAAACTAAAGCTTTTGAAATAGGAAAAGAGCCTTTAATCACATGCTTTACCATGTGCAATCATAAAATTGTCTAATATCTTCATTTTTTCAACATACGTAGCTATTACCCTCGAAAACTAAAACTTTTGAAATAGGAAAAGACCCTTAAATCACATTCTTTACCATGTGCAATCATAAAATAGTCTAATATCTTCATTTTTTCAATATACTTAGCTATTACCCTCGAAAACTAAAACTTTTGAAATAGGAAAAGAGCCTTTAATCACATTCTTTACCATTTGCAATCATAAAATAGTTTAATATCTTCATTTTTTCAACATACGTAGCTATTACCCTCGAAAACTAAAACTTTTGACATAGGAAAAGAGCCTTTAATTACATTCTTTACCATTTGCAATCATAAAATAGTCTAATATCTTCATTTTTTCAACATACGTAGCTATTACCCTCGAAAACTAAAACTTTTGAAATAGGAAAAGAGCCTTTAATCTCATTCTTTACCATTTGCAATCATAAAATTGTCTAATATCTTCATTTTTTCAACATACGTAGCTATTACCCTCGAAAACTAAGACTTTTGAAATAGGAAAAGAGCCTTAAATCACATTCTTTACCATGTGCAATCATAAAATAGTCTAATATCTTCATTTTTTCAACATACTTAGCTATTACCCTCGAAAACTAAAACTTTTGAAATAGGAAAAGAGCCTTTAATCACATTCTTTACCATTTGCAATCATAAAATAGTCTAATATCTTCATTTTTTCAACATACGTAGCTATTACCCTCGAAAACTAAATCTTTTGAAATAGGAAAAGAGCCTTTAATCACATTCTTTACCATGTGCAATCATAAAATAGTCTAATATCTTAATTTTTTTAGCATATGTAGCCATTACCATCGAAAACTAAAACTTTTGAAATAGGAAAAGAGCCTTTAATCACATTCTTTACCATGTGCAATCATAAAATAGTCTAATATCTTCATTTTTTCAGCATACGTAGCTATTACCCTCAAAAACTAAAACTTTTGAAATAGGAAAAAAGCCTTTAATCACATGCTTTACCATGTGCAATCATAAAATTGTCTAATATCTTCATTTTTTCAACATACGTAGCTATTACCCTCGAAAACTAAAACTTTTGAAATAGGAAAAGAGCCTTTAATCACATTCTTTACCATTTGCAATCATAAAATAGTCTAATATCTTCATTTTTTCAACATACGTAGCTATTACCCTCGAAAACTGAAACTTTTGAAATAGGAAAAGAGTCTTTAATCACATTCTTTACCATGTGCAATCATAAAATCGTCTAATATCTTCATTTTTTCAACATACGTAGCTATTACCCTCGAAAACTAAACTTTTGACATAGGAAAAGAGCCTTTAATCACATTCTTTACCATTTGCAATCATAAAATAGTCTAATATCTTTATTTTTTCAACATACGTAGCTATTACCCTCGAAAACTAAAACTTTTGAAATAGGAAAAGAGCCTTTAATCACATTCTTTACCATTTGCAATCATAAAATAGTCTAATATCTTCATTTTTTCAAAATACGTAACTATTACCCTCGAAAACTAAAACTTTTGAAATAGGAAAAGAGCCTTTAATCACATTCTTTACCATTTGCAATCATAAAATAGTCTAATATCTTCTTTTTTTCAAAATACATAACTATTACCCTCGAAAACTAAAACTTTTGAAATAGGAAAAGAGCCTTTAATCACATTCTTTACCATTTGCAATCATAAAATAGTCTAATATCTTCTTTTTTTCAACATACGTAGCTATTACCTTCGAAAACTAAAACTTTTGACACAGGAAAAGACCCTTTAATCACATTGTTTACCTTTTTAAATCATAAAATAGTCTAATATTTTCATTTTTTCCACAGACAAAGCTATTACCCTCGAAAAATAAAACTTTTGAAATAGGAAAAGAGCCTTTAATCACATTCTTTACCATTTGCAATGATAAAATAGTCTAATATCTTCATTTTTTCAACATACGTAGCTATTATTCTCGAAAACTAAAACTTTTGAAATAGGAAAAGAGCCTTTAATCACATTCTTTACCATTTGCAATCATAAAACAGTCTAATATCTTCTTTTTTTCAACATACGTAGCTATTACCCTCGAAAACTAAAACTTTTGACATAGGAAAAGAGCCTTTAATCACATTCTTTACCATGTGCAATCATAAAATTGTCTAATATCTTAATTTTTTCAAAATACGTAACTATTACCCTCGAAAACTAAAACTTTTGAAATAGGAAAAGAGCCTTTAATCACATTCTTTACCATTTGCAATCATAAAATAGTCTAATATCTTCATTTTTTCAACATACGTAGCTATTACCTTCGAAAACTAAAACTTTTGAAATAGGAAAAGAGCCTTTAATCACATTCTTTACCATTTGCAATCATAAAATTGTCTAATATCTTAATTTTTTCAAAATACGTAACTATTACCCTCGAAAACTAAAAGTTTTGAAATAGGAAAAGAGCCTTTAATCACATTCTTTACCATTTGCAATCTTAAAATAGTCTAATATCTTCTTTTTTTCAACATACGTTGCTATTACCCTCGAAAACTAAAACTTTTGACATAGGAAAAGAGCCTTTAATTACATTCTTTACCATGTGCAATCATAAAATTGTCTAATATCTTAATTTTTTCAAAATACGTAACTATTACCCTCGAAAACTAAAACTTTTGAAATAGGAAAAGAGCCTGTAATTACATTCTTTACCATTTGCAATCATAAAATAGTCTAATATCTTCTTTTTTCAACATACGTAGCTATTACCCTCGAAAACTAAAACTTTTGACATAGGAAAAGACCCTTTAATCACATTGTTTACCTTTTTCAATCATAAAATAGTCTAATATTCTCATTTTTTCCACAGACAAAGCTATTACCCTCGAAAAATAAAACTTTTGAAATAGGAAAAGAGTCTTTAATCACATTCTTTACCATTTTCAATGATAAAATAGTCTAATATCTTCATTTTTTCAACATAGGTAGCTATTATTCTCGAAAACTAAAACTTTTGAAATAGGAAAAGAGCCTTTAATCGCATTCTTTACCATTTGCAATCATAAAATAGTCTAATATCTTCTTTTTTTCAACATACGTAGCTATTACCCTCGAAAACTAAAACTTTTGACATAGTTAAAGAGCCTTTAATCACATTCTTTACCATGTGCAATCATAAAATTGTCTAATATCTTAATTTTTTCAAAATACGTAACTATTACCCTCGAAAACTAAAACTTTTGAAATAGGAAAAGAGCCTTTAATCACATTCTTTACCATTTGCAATGATAAAATAGTCTAATATCTTCATTTTTTCAACATACGTAGCTATTATTCTCGAGAACTAAAACTTTTGAAATAGGAAAAGAGCCTTTAATCACATTCTTTACCATTTGCAATCATAAAATAGTCTAATATCTTCTTTTTTTCAACATACGTAGCTATTACCCTCGAAAACTAAAACTTTTGACATAGAAAAAGAGCCTTTAATCACATTCTTTACCATGTGCAATCATAAAATTGTCTAATATCTTAATTTTTTCAAAATACGTAACTATTACCCTCGAAAACTAAAACTTTTGAAATAGGAAAAGAGCCTTTAATCACATTCTTTACCATTTGCAATCATAAAATAGTCTAATATCTTCATTTTTTCAACATACGTAGCTATTATTCTCGAAAACTAAAACTTTTGACATAGGAAAAGAGCCTTTAATTACATTCTTTACCATTTGCAATCATAAAATAGTCTAATATCTTCATTTTTTCAACATACGTAGCTATTACCCTTGAAAACTAAAACTTTTGAAATAGGAAAAGAGCCTTAAATCACATTCTTTACCATTTGCAATCATAAAATAGTCTAATATCTTCATTTTTTCAACATACTTAGCTATTACCCTCGAAAACTAAAACTTTTGAAATAGGAAAAGAGCCTTTAATCACATTCTTTACCGTTTGCAATCATAAATTGTCTAATATCTTCATTTTTTCAACATACGTAGCTATTACCCTCAAAAACTAAAAGTTTTGAATTAGGAAAAGAGTCTTTAATCACATTCTTTACCATGTGCAATCATAAAATTGTCTAATATCTTCATTTTTTCAACATACGTAGCTATTACCCTCGAAAACTAAAACTTTTGACATAGGAAAAGAGCCTTTAATCACATTCTTTACCATTTGCAATCATAAAATAGTCTAATATCTTTATTTTTTCACCATACGTAGCTATTACCCTCAAAAACTAAAACTTTTGAAATAGGAAAAGAGCCTTAAATCACATTCTTTACCATGTTCAATCATAAAATAGTCTAATATCTTCATTTTTTCAACATACTTAGCTATTACCCTCGAAAACTAAAACTTTTGAAATAGGAAAAGAGTCTTTAATCACATTCTTTACCATGTGCAATCATAAAATTGTCTAATATCTTTATTTTTTCAACATAGGCGTAGCTATTACCCTCGAAAACTAAAACTTTTTACATAGGAAAAGAGCCTTTAATTACATTCTTTACCATTTGCAATCATAAAATAGTCTAATATCTTCATTTTTTCAACATACGTAGCTATTACCCTCGAAAACTAAAACTTTTGAAATAGGAAAAGAGCCTTTAATCACATTCTTTACCATTTGCAATCATAAAATTGTCTAATATCTTCATTTTTTCCACAGACAAAGCTATTACCCTCGAAAACTAAAACTTTTGACATAGGAAAAGAGCCTTTAATCACATTCTTTACCATGTGCAATCATAAAATAGTCTAATAACTTCATTTTTTCATCATACGTAGCTATTATCCTCGAAAACTTAAGCTTTTGAAATAGGAAAAGAGCCTTTAATCACATTCTTTACCATGTGCAATCATAAAATTTTCTAATATCTTCATTTTTTCCACAGACAAAGCTATTACCCTCGAAACTAAAACTTTTGAAATAGGAAAAGAGCCTTTAATCACATTCTTTAAAATTTGCAATCATAAAATAGTCTAATATCTTCATTTTTTCAATATACGTAGCTATTACCCTCGAAAACTATAACTTTTGAAATAGGAAAAGAGCCTTTAATCACATTCTTTACCATGTGCAATCATAAAATTGTCTAATATCTTATTTTTTCAAAATACGTAACTATTACCCTCGAAAACTAAAACTTTTGACAGAGGAAAAGAGCCTTTAATCACATTCTTTACCATTTGCAATCATAAAATAGTCTAATATCTTCATTTTTTCAACATACGTAGCTATTATTCTCGAAAACTAAAACTTTTGAAATAGGAAAAGAGCCTTTAATCACATTCTTTACCATTTGCAATCATAAAATAGTCTAATATCTTCATTTTTTCAACATACGTAGCTATTACCCTCGAAAACTAAAACTTTTGAAATAGGAAAAGAGCCTTTAATCACATTCTTTACCATGTGCAATCATAAAATAGTCTAATATCTTCATTTTTTCAACATACGTAGCTATTACCCTCGAAAACTAAAACTTTTGAAATAGGAAAAGAGCCTTTAATCACATTCTTTACCATTTGCAATGATAAAATAGTCTAATATCTTCATTTTTTCAACATACGTAGCTATTACCCTCAAAAACTAAAGCTTTTGAAATAGGAAAAGAGCCTTTAATCACATGCTTTACCGTGTGCAATCATAAAATTGTCTAATATCTTCATTTTTTCAACATACGTAGCTATTACCCTCGAAAACTAAAACTTTTGAAATAGGAAAAGACCCTTAAATCACATTCTTTACCATGTGCAATCATAAAATAGTCTAATATCTTCATTTTTTCAATATAATTAGCTATTACCCTCGAAAACTAAAACTTTTGAAATAGGAAAAGAGCCTTTAATCACATTCTTTACCATTTGCAATCATAAAATAGTCTAATATCTTTATTTTTTTAACATACGTAGCTATTACCCTCGAAAACTAAAACTTTTGAAATAGGATAAGAGCCTTTAATCACATTCTTTACCATTTGCAATCATAAAATAATCTAATATCTTCATTTTTTCAACATACGTAGCTATTATTCTCGAAAACTAAAACTTTTGACATAGGAAAAGAGCCTTTAATTACATTCTTTACCATTTGCAATCATAAAATAGTCTAATATCTTCATTTTTTCAACATATGTAGCTATTACCCTCGAAAACTAAAACTTTTGAAATAAGAAAAGAGCCTTTAATCTCATTCTTTACCATTTGCAATCATAAAATTGTCTAATATCTTCATTTTTTCAACATACGTAGCTATTACCCTCGAAAACTAAAACTTTTGAAATAGGAAAAGAGCCTTAAATCACATTCTTTACCATGTGCAATCATAAAATAGTCTAATATCTTCATTTTTTCAACATACTTAGCTATTACCCTCGAAAAATAAAACTTTTGAAATAGGAAAAGAGCCTTTAATCACATTCTTTACCATTTGCAATGATAAAATAGTCTAATATCTTAATTTTTTCACATACGTAGCTATTATTCTCGAAAACTAAAACTTTTGAAATAGGAAAAGAGCCTTTAATCACATTCCTTACCATTTGCAATCATAAAATAGTCTAATATCTTCTTTTTTTCAACATACGTAGCTATTACCCTTGAAAACTAAAACTTTTGACATAGGAAAAGAGCCTTTAATCACATTCTTTACCATGTACAATCATAAAATTGTCTAATATCTTAATTTTTTCAAAATACGCAACTATTACCCTCGAAAACCAAAACTTTTGAAATAGGAAAAGAGCCTTTAATCACATTCTTTACCATTTGCAATCATAAAATAGTCTAATATCTTCATTTTTTCAACATACGTAGCTATTACCCTCGATAACTAAAACTTTTGAAATAGGAAAAGAGCCTTTAATCACATTCTTTACCATGTGGAATCATAAAATTGTCTAATATCTTAATTTTTTCAAAATACGTAACTATTACCCTCGAAAACTAAAACTTTTGAAATAGGAAAAGAGCCTTTAATCACATTCTTTACCATTTGCAATCTTAAAATAGTCTAATATCTTCTTTTTTTCAACATACGTTGCTATTACCCTCGAAAACTAAAACTTTTGACATAGGAAAAGAGCCTTTAATCACATTCTTTACCATGTGCAATCATAAAATTGTCTAATATCTTAATTTTTTCAAAATACGTAACTATTACCCTCGAAAACTAAAACTTTTGAAATAGGAAAAGAGCCTGTAATCACATTCTTTACCATTTGCAATCATAAAATAGTCTAATATCTTCTTTTTTTCAACATACGTAGCTATTACCCTCGAAAACTAAAACTTTTGACATAGGAAAAATCACATTGTTTACCTTTTTCAATCATAAAATAGTCTAATATTCTCATTTTTCCACAGACAAAGCTATTACCCTCGAAAAATAAAACTTTTGAAATAGGAAAAGAGCCTTTAATCACATTCTTTACCATTTGCAATGATAAAATAGTCTAATATCTTCATTTTTTCAACATACGTAGCTATTATTCTCGAAAACTAAAACTTTTGAAATAGGAAAAGAGCCTTTAATCACATTCTTTACCATTTGCAATCATAAAATAGTCTAATATCTTCTTTTTTTCAACATACGTAGCTATTACCCTCGAAAACTAAAACTTTTGACATAGAAAAAGAGCCTTTAATCACATTCTTTACCATGTGCAATCATAAAATTGTCTAATATCTTAATTTTTTCAAAACACGTAACTATTACCCTCGAAAACTAAAACTTTTGAAATAGGAAAAGAGCCTTTAATCACATTCTTTACCATTTGCAATCATAAAATAGTCTAATATCTTCATTTTTTCAACATACGTAGCTATTATTCTCGAAAACTAAAACTTTTGACATAGGAAAAGAGCCTTTAATTACATTCTTTACATTTGCAATCATAAAATAGTCTAATATCTTCATTTTTTCAACATACGTAGCTATTACCCTCGAAAACTAAAACTTTTGAAATAGGAAAAGAGCCTTAAATCACATTCTTTACCATGTGCAATCATAAAATAGTCTAATATCTTCATTTTTTCAACATACTTAGCTATTACCCTCGAAAACTAAAACTTTTGAAATAGGAAAAGAGCCTTTAATCACATTCTTTACCGTTTGCAATCATAAATTGTCTAATATCTTCATTTTTTCAACATACGTAGCTATTACCCTCGAAAACTAAAAGTTTTGAATTAGGAAAAGAGTCTTTAATCACATTCTTTACCATATGCAATCATAAAATTGTCTAATATCTTCATTTTTTCAACATACGTAGCTATTACCCTCGAAAACTAAAACTTTTGACATAGGAAAAGAGCCTTTAATCACATTCTTTACCATTTGCAATCATAAAATAGTCTAATATCTTTATTTTTTCAACTTACGTAGCTAATACCCTCAAAAACTAAAACTTTTGAAATAGGAAAAGAGTCTTAAATCACATTCTTTACCATGTGCAACCATAAAATAGTCTAATATCTTCATTTTTTCAACATACTTAGCTATTACCCTCGAAAACTAAAACTTTTGAAATAGGAAAAGAGTCTTTAATCACATTCTTTACCATGTGCAATCATAAAATTGTCTAATATCTTTATTTTTTCAATATAGGCGTAGCTATTACCCTCGAAAACTAAAACTTTTTACATAGGAAAAGAGCCTTTAATTACATTCTTTACCATTTGCAATCATAAAATAGTCTAATATCTTCATTTTTTCAACATACGTAGCTATTACCCTCGAAAACTAAAACTTTTGAAATAGGAAAAGAGCCTTTAATCACATTCTTTACCATTTGCAATTATAAAATTGTCTAATATCTTCATTTTTTCCACAGACAAAGCTATTACCCTCGAAAACTAAAACTTTTGACATAGGAAAAGAGCCTTTAATCACATTCTTTACCATGTGCAATCATAAAATAGTCTAATAACTTCATTTTTTCATCATACGTAGCTATTATCCTCGAAAACTTAAGCTTTTGAAATAGGAAAAGAGCCTACCATGTGCAATCATAAAATTGTCTAATTTTATAATAAGGAAAAATTGTCTAATTTTTTTAATAGGAAAAGAGCCTACCATGTGCAATCATAAAATTGTCTAATATCTTCATGTTTTCCACAGACAAAGCTATTACCCTCGAAACTAAAACTTTTGAAATAGGAAAAGAGCCTTTAATCACATTCTTTACCATTTGCAATCATAAAATAGTCTAATATCTTCATTTTTTCAATATACGTAGCTATTACCCTCGAAAACTAAAACTTTTGAAATAGAAAAAGAGCCTTTAATCACATTCTTTACCATGTGCAATCATAAAATAGTCTAATAGCTTATTTTTTCAAAATACGTAACTATTACCCTCGAAAACTAAAACTTTTGAAATAGGAAAAGAGCCTTTAATCACATTCTTTACCATTTGCAATCATAAAATAGTCTAATATCTTTTTTTTTCAACATACGTAGCTATTACCCTCGAAAACTAAAACTTTTGACATAGGAAAAGAGCCTTTAATCACATTCTTTACCATGTGCAATCATAAAATTGTCTAATATCTTAATTTTTTCAAAATACGTAACTATTACCCTCGAAAACTAAAACTTTTGACATAGGAAAAGAGCCTTTAATCACATTCTTTACCATTTGCAATCATAAAATAGTCTAATATCTTCATTTTTTCAACATACGTAGCTATTATTCTCGAAAACTAAAACTTTTGACATAGGAAAAGAGCCTTTAATTACATTCTTTACCATTTGCAATCATAAAATAGTCTAATATCTTCATTTTTTCAACATACGTAGCTATTACCCTCGAAAACTAAAACTTTTGAAATAGGAAAAGAGCCTTAAATCACATTCTTTACCATGTGCAATCATAAAATAGTCTAATATCTTCATTTTTTCAACATACTTAGCTATTAACCTCGAAAACTAAAACTTTTGAAATAGGAAAAGAGCCTTTAATCACATTCTTTGCCATTTGCAATCATAAAATAGTCTAATATCTTCATTTTTTCAACATACGTAGCTATTACCCTCGAAAACTAAAACTTTTGAAATAGGAAAAGAGCCTTTAATCACATTCTTTACCATGTGCAATCATAAAATAGTCTAATATCTTCATTTTTTCCACAGACCTAGCTATTACCCTCGAAAACTAAAACTTTTGAAATAGGAAAAGAGCCTTTAATCACATTCTTTACCATTTGCAATTATAAAATTGTCTAATATCTTCATTTTTTCCACAGACAAAGCTATTACCCTCGAAAACTAAAACTTTTGACATAGGAAAAGAGCCTTTAATCACATTCTTTACCATGTGCAATCATAAAATAGTCTAATAACTTCATTTTTTCAACATACGTAGCTATTATCCTCGAAAACTTAAGCTTTTGAAATAGGAAAAGAGCCTACCATGTGCAATCATAAAATTGTCTAATTTTATAATAAGGAAAAATTGTCTAATTTTTTTAATAGGAAAAGAGCCTACCATGTGCAATCATAAAATTGTCTAATATCTTCATGTTTTCCACAGACAAAGCTATTACCCTCGAAACTAAAACTTTTGAAATAGGAAAAGAGCCTTTAATCACATTCTTTACCATTTGCAATCATAAAATAGTCTAATATCTTCATTTTTTCAATATACGTAGCTATTACCCTCGAAAACTAAAACTTTTGAAATAGAAAAAGAGCCTTTAATCACATTCTTTACCATGTGCAATCATAAAATTGTCTAATATCTTATTTTTTCAAAATACGTAACTATTACCCTCGAAAACTAAAACTTTTGAAATAGGAAAAGAGCCTTTAATCACATTCTTTACCATTTGCAATCATAAAATAGTCTAATATCTTTTTTTTTCAACATACGTAGCTATTACCCTCGAAAACTAAAACTTTTGACATAGGAAAAGAGCCTTTAATCACATTCTTTACCATGTGCAATCATAAAATTGTCTAATATCTTAATTTTTTCAAAATACGTAACTATTACCCTCGAAAACTAAAACTTTTGACATAGGAAAAGAGCCTTTAATCACATTCTTTACCATTTGCAATCATAAAATAGTCTAATATCTTCATTTTTTCAACATACGTAGCTATTATTCTCGAAAACTAAAACTTTTGACATAGGAAAAGAGCCTTTAATTACATTCTTTACCATTTGCAATCATAAAATAGTCTAATATCTTCATTTTTTCAACATACGTAGCTATTACCCTCGAAAACTAAAACTTTTGAAATAGGAAAAGAGCCTTAAATCACATTCTTTACCATGTGCAATCATAAAATAGTCTAATATCTTCATTTTTTCAACATACTTAGCTATTAACCTCGAAAACTAAAACTTTTGAAATAGGAAAAGAGCCTTTAATCACATTCTTTGCCATTTGCAATCATAAAATAGTCTAATATCTTCATTTTTTCAACATACGTAGCTATTACCCTCGAAAACTAAAACTTTTGAAATAGGAAAAGAGCCTTTAATCACATTCTTTACCATGTGCAATCATAAAATAGTCTAATATCTTCATTTTTTCCACAGACCTAGCTATTACCCTCGAAAACTAAAATTTTTGAAATAGGAAAAGAGCCTTTAATCACATTCTTTACCATTTGCAATCATAAAATAGTCTAATATCTTCATTTTTTCAACATACTTAGCTATTACCCTCGAAAACTAAAACTTTTGAAATAGGAAAAGAGCCTTTAATCACATTCTTTACCATTTGCAATCATAAAATAGTCTAATATCTTCATTTTATCAACATACGTAGCTATTGCCCTAGAAGACTAAAACTTTTGACATAGGAAAAGAGCCTTTAATCACATTCTTTACCATTTGCAATCATAAAATAGTCTAATATCTTCATTTTTTCAACATAAGTAGCTATTACCCTCGAAAACTAAAACTTTTGACATAGGAAAAGAGCCTTTAATCACATTCTTTACCATTTGCAATCATAAAATAGTCTAATATCTTCATTTTTTCAACATACGTAGCTATTACCCTCGAAAACTAAAACTTTTGAAATAGGAAAAGAGCCTTTAATCACATTCTTTACCATTTACAATCATAAAATAGTCTAATATCTTCATTTTTTCAACATACGTAGCTATTACCCTCGAAAACTAAAACTTTTGACATAGGAAAAGAACCTTTAATCACATTCTTTACCATTTGAAATCATAAAATAGTCTAATATCTTCATTTTTTCAACATACGTAGCTATTACCCTCGAAAACTAAAACTTTTGAAATAGGAAAAGAGCCTTTAATCACATTCTTTACCATTTGCAATCATAAAATAGTCTATTATCTTCATTTTTTTTAACATAAGTAGCTATTACCCTCGAAAACTGAAACTTTTGACATAGGAAAAGAGCCTTTAATCACATTCTTTACCATTTGCAATCATAAAATAGTCTAATATCTTCATTTTTTCAACATACGTTGCTATTACCCTCGAAAACTAAAACTTTTGAAATAGGAAAAGCGCCTTTAATCACATTCTTTACCATGTGCAATCATAAAATAGTCTAATATCTTCATTTTTTCAACATACGTAGCTATTACCCTCGAAAACTAAAACTTTTGACATAGGAAAAGAGCCTTTAATCACATTCTTTACCATTTGCAATCATAAAATTGACTAATATCTTCATTTTTTCCACAGACAAAGCTATTACCCTCGAAAACTAAAACTTTTGAAATAGGAAAAGAGCCTTTAATCACATTCTTTACCATTTGCAATTATAAAATAGTCTAATATCTTCATTTTTTCAACATACGTAGCTATTACCCTCGAAAACTAAAACTTTTGACATAGGAAAAGAGCCTTTAATCACATTCTTTACCATTTGCAATCATAAAATAGTCTAATATCTTCATTTTTTCAACATACGTAGCTATTACCCTCGAAAACTAAAACTTTTGAAATAGGAAAAGAGCCTTTAATCACATTCTTTACCATTTGCAATCATAAAATAGTCTAATATCTTCATTTTTTCAACATACGTAGCTATTACCCTCGAAAACTAAAACTTTTGACATAGGAAAAGAGCCTTTAATCACATTCTTTACCATTTGCAATCATAAAATAGTCTAATATCTTCATTTTTTCAACATACGTAGCTATTACCCTCGAAAACTAAAACTTTTGAAATAGGAAAAGAGCCTTTAATCACATTCTTTACCATTTGCAATCATAAAACTGTCTAATATCTTCATTTTTTCCACAGACAAAGCTATTACCCTCGAAAACTAAAACTTTTGATATAGGAAAAGAGCCTTTAATCACATTCTTTACCATGTGCAATCATAAAATAGTCTAATAACCTCATTTTTTCAACATACGTAGCTATTACCCTCGAAAACTTAAGCTTTTGAAATAGAAAAAGAGCCTTTAATCACATTCTTTACCATGTGCAATCATAAAATTGTCTAATATCTTCATTTTTTCCACAGACAAAGCTATTACCCTCGAAAACTAAAACTTTTGACATAGGAAAAGAGCCTTTAATCACAATCTTTACCATGTGCAATCATAAAATAGTCTAATATCTTCATTTTTTCAACATACGTAGCTATTATCCTCGAAAACTAAAACTTTTGACATAGGAAAAGAGCCTTTAATTACATTCTTTACCATTTGCAATCATAAAATAGTCTAATATCTTCATTTTTTCAACATACATAGCTATTACCTTCGAAAATTTAAACTTTTGAAATAGGAAAAGAGCCTTTAATCACATTTTTTACCATGTGCAATCATAAAATTGTCTAATATCTTCATTTTTTGCACAGATAAAGCTATTACCCTCGAAAACTAAAACTTTTGACATAGGAAAAGAGCCTTTAATCACATTCTTTACCATGTGCAATCATAAAATAGTCTAATATCTTCATTTTTTCAACATACGTAGCTATTACCCTCGAAAACTAAAACTTTTGAAATAGGAAAAGAGCCTTAAATCACATTCTTTACCATTTGCAATCATAAAATAGTCTAATATCTTCATTTTTTCAACATAAGTAGCTATTACCCTCGAAAACTAAAACTTTTGAAATAGGAAAAGAGCCTTTAATCATATTCTTTACCATGTGCAATCATAAAATTGTCTAATATCTTCATTTTTTCCACAGACAAAGCTATTACCCTCGAAAACTAAAACTTTTGAAATAGGAAAAGAGCCTTTAATCACATTCTTTACCATTTGCAATCATAAAATAGTCTAATATCTTCATTTTTTCAACATACGTAGCTATTACCCTCGAAAACTAAAATTTTTGATATAGGAAAAGAGCCTTTAATCACATTCTTTACCATGTGCAATCATAAAATAGTCTAATATCTTCATTTTTTCAACATACGTAGCTATTACCCTCGAAAACCAAAACTTTTGAAATAGGAAAAGAGCCTTTAATCACATTCTTTACCATGTGCAATCATAAAATAGTCTAATATCTTCATTTTTTCCACAGACCTAGCTATTACCCTCGAAAACTAAAATTTTTGAAATAGGAAAAGAGCCTTTAATCACATTCTTTACCATTTGCAATCATAAAATAGTCTAATATCTTCATTTTTTCAACATACTTAGCTATTACCCTCGAAAACTAAAACTTTTGAAATAGGAAAAGAGCCTTTAATCACATTCTTTACCATTTGCAATCATAAAATAGTCTAATATCTTCATTTTTTCAACATACGTAGCTATTATCCTCGAAAACTTAAGCTTTTGAAATAGGAAAAGAGCCTACCATGTGCAATCATAAAATTGTCTAATTTTATAATAAGGAAAAATTGTCTAATTTTTTTAATAGGAAAAGAGCCTACCATGTGCAATCATAAAATTGTCTAATATCTTCATTTTTTCCACAGACCTAGCTATTACCCTCGAAAACTAAAATTTTTGAAATAGGAAAAGAGCCTTTAATCACATTCTTTACCATTTGCAATCATAAAATAGTCTAATATCTTCATTTTTTCAACATACTTAGCTATTACCCTCGAAAACTAAAACTTTTGAAATAGGAAAAGAGCCTTTAATCACATTCTTTACCATGTGCAATCATAAAATAGTCTAATAACTTCATTTTTTCATCATACGTAGCTATTATCCTCGAAAACTTAAGCTTTTGAAATAGGAAAAGAGCCTACCATGTGCAATCATAAAATTGTCTAATTTTATAATAAGGAAAAATTGTCTAATTTTTTTAATAGGAAAAGAGCCTACCATGTGCAATCATAAATTGTCTAATATCTTCATGTTTTCCACAGACAAAGCTATTACCCCTCGAAACTAAAACTTTTGAAATAGGAAAAGAGCCTTTAATCACATTCTTTACCATTTGCAATCATAAAATGGTCTAATATCTTCATTTTTTCAATATACGTAGCTATTACCCTCGAAAACTAAAATTTTTGATATAGGAAAAGAGCCTTTAATCACATTCTTTACCATGTGCAATCATAAAATAGTCTAATATCTTCATTTTTTCAACATACGTAGCTATTACCCTCGAAAACCAAAACTTTTGAAATAGGAAAAGAGCCTTTAATCACATTCTTTACCATGTGCAATCATAAAATAGTCTAATATCTTCATTTTTTCCACAGACCTAGCTATTACCCTCGAAAACTAAAATTTTTGAAATAGGAAAAGAGCCTTTAATCACATTCTTTACCATGTGCAATCATAAAATAGTCTAATATCTTCATTTTTTCAACATACGTAGCTATTACCCTCGAAAACCAAAACTTCTGAAATAGGAAAAGAGTCTTTAATCACATTCTTTACCATGTGCAATCATAAAATTGTCTAATATCTTTATTTTTTCAACATAGGCGTAGCTATTACCCTCGAAAACTAAAACTTTTTACATAGGAAAAGAGCCTTTAATTACATTCTTTACCATTTGCAAACATAAAATAGTCTAATATCTTCATTTTTTCAACATACGTAGCTATTACCCTCGAAAACTAAAACTTTTGAAATAGGAAAAGAGCCTTTAATCACATTCTTTACCATTTGCAATCATAAAATTGTCTAATATCTTCATTTTTTCCACAGACAAAGCTATTACCCTCGAAAACTAAAACTTTTGACATAGGAAAAGAGCCTTTAATCACATTCTTTACCATGTGCAATCATAAAATAGTCTAATAACTTCATTTTTTCATCATACGTAGCTATTATCCTCGAAAACTTAAGCTTTTGAAATAGGAAAAGAGCCTTTAAT
>NW_027066570.1:0-18046 GCF_032884065.1 Artemia franciscana
CAAAAGTTTTAGTTTTCGGGGGTAAGAGCTACGTATGTTGAAAAAATGAAGATATTAGACTATTTTATAATTGCACATGGTAAAGAATGCGATTAAAGGCTCTTTTCCTATTTCAAAAGTTTTAGTTTTCGAGGGTAATAGCTACGTATGTTGAAAAAATGAAGATATTAGACTATTTTATGATTGCAAATTGTAAAGAATGTGATTAAAGGCTCTTTTCCTATTTCAAAAGTTTTAGTTTTCGAGGGTAATAGCTACGTATGTTGAAAAAATGAAGATATTAGACTATTTTATGATTGCACATGGTAAAGAATGTGATTAAAGGCTCTTTTCCTATTTCAAAAGTTTTAGTTTTCGAGGGTAATAGCTACGTATGTTGAAAAAATGAAGATATTAGACTATTTTATGATTGCACATGGTAAAGAATGTGATTAAAGGTTCTTTTCCTATTTCAAAAGTTTTAGTTTTCGAGGGTTATAGCTACGTATGTTGAAAAAATGAAGATATTAGACTATTTTATGATTGCAAATGGTAAAGAATGTGATTAAAGGCTCTTTTCCTATTTCAAAAGTTTTAGTTTTCGAGGGTAATAGCTACGTATGTTGAAAAAATGAAGATATTAGACTATTTTATGATTGCACATGGTAAAGAATGTGATTAAAGGCTCTTTTCCTATTTCAAAAGTTTTAGTTTTCGAGGGTAATAGCTACGTATGTTGAAAAAATGTAGATATTAGACTATTTTATGATTGCAAATGGTAAAGAATGTGATTAAAGGCTCTTTTCCTATTTCAAAAGTTTTACTTTTCGAGGGTAATAGCTACGTATGTTGAAAAAATGAAGATATTAGACTATTTTATGATTGCACATGGTACAGAATGTGATTAAAGGCTCTTTTCCTATTTCAAAAGTTTTAGTTTTCGAGGGTAATAGCTACGTATGTTGAAAAAATGAAGATATTAGACTATTTTATGATGGCAAATGGTAAAGAATGTGATTAAAGGCTCTTTTCCTATTTCAAAAGTTTTAGTTTTCGAGGGTAATAGCTACGTATGTTGAAAAAATGAAGATATTAGACTATTTTATGATTGCACATGGTAAAGAATGTGATTAAAGGCTCTTTTCCTATTTCAAAAGTTTTAGTTTTCGAGGGAAATAGCTACGTATGTTGAAAAAATGAAGATATTAGACTATTTTATGATTGCAAATGGTAAAGATTGTGATTAAAGGCTCTTTTCCTATTTCAAAAGTTTTAGTTTTCGAGGGTAATAGCTAAGAATGTTGAAAAAATGAAGATATTAGACTATTTTATGATTGCACATGGTAAAGAATGTGATTAAAGGCTCTTTTCCTATTTCAAAAGTTTTAGTTTTCGAGGGTAATAGCTACGTATGTTGAAAAAATGAAGATATTAGACTATTTTATTATTGCAAATGGTAAAGAATGTGATTAAAGGCTCTTTTCCTATTTCAAAAGTTTTAGTTTTCGAGGGTAATAGCTACAAATGTTGAAAAAATGAAGATATTAGACTATTTTATGATTGCACATGGTAAAGAATGTGATTAAAGGCTCTTTTCCTATTTCAAAAGTTTTAGTTTTCGAGGGTAATAGCTACGTATGTTGAAAAAATGAAGATATTAGACTATTTTATGATGGCAAATGGTAAAGAATGTGATTATAGGCTCTTTTCCTATTTCAAAAGTTTTAGTTTTCGAGGGTAATAGCTACGTATGTTGAAAAAATGAAGATATTAGACTATTTTATGATTGCACATGGTAAAGAATGTGATTAAAGGCTCTTTTCCTATTTCGAAAGTTTTAGTTTTCGAGGGTAATAGCTACGTATGTTGAAAAAATGAAGATATTAGACTATTTTATGATTGCACATGGTAAAGAATGTGATTAAAGGCTCTTTTCCTATTTCAAAAGTTTTAGTTTTCGAGGGTAATAGCTACGTATGTTGAAAAAATGAAGATATTAGACTATTTTATGATTGCACATGGTAAAGAATGTGATTAAAGGCTCTTTTCCTATTTCAAAAGTTGTAGTTTTCGAGGGTAATAGCTACGTATGTTGAAAAAATGAAGATATTAGACTATTTTATGATTGCAAATGGTAAAGAATGTGATTAAAGGCTCTTTTCCTATTTCAAAAGTTTTAGTTTTCGAGAGTAATAGCTACGTATGTTGAAAAAATGAAGATATTAGACTATTTTATGATTGCAAATGGTAAAGAATGTGATTAAAGGCTCTTTTCCTATTTCAAAAGTTTTAGTTTTCGAGGGTAATAGCTAAGAATGTTGAAAAAATGAAGATATTAGACTATTTTATGATTACACATGGTAAAGAATGTGATTAAAGGCTCTTTTCCTATTTCAAAAGTTTTAGTTTTCGAGGGTAATAGCTACATATGTTGAAAAAATGAAGATATTAGACTATTTTATGATTGCACATGGTAAAGAATGTGATTAAAGGCTCTTTTCCTATTTCAAAAGTTTTAGTTTTCGAGGGTAATAGCTACGTATGTTGAAAAAATGAAGATATTAGACTATTTTATGATTGCACATGGTAAAGAATGTGATTAAAGGTTCTTTTCCTATTTCAAAAGTTTTAGTTTTCGAGGGTAATAGCTACGTATGTTGCAAAAATGAAGATATTAGACTATTTTATGATTGCAAATGGTAAAGATTGTGATTAAAGGCTCTTTTCCTATTTCAAAAGTTTTAGTTTTCGAGGGTAATAGCTACGTATGTTGAAAAAATGAAGATATTAGACTATTTTATGATTGCAAATGGTAAAGAATGTGATTAAAGGCTCTTTTCCTATTTCAAAAGTTTTAGTTTTCGAGGGTAATAGCTAAGAATGTTGAAAAAATGAAGATATTAGACTATTTTATGATTGCACATGGTAAAGAATGTGATTAAAGGCTCTTTTCCTATTTCAAAAGTTTTAGTTTTCGAGGGTAATAGCTACGTATGTTGAAAAAATGAAGATATTAGACTATTTTATGATTGCATAGCTACGTATATAGTTTTAAACTTATTAGTTTTCGAGGGTAATAGCTACGTATGTTGAAAAAATGAAGATATTAGACTATTTTATGATTGCACATGGTAAAGAATGTGATTAAAGGCTCTTTTCCTATTTCAAAAGTTTTAGTTTTCGAGGGTAATAGCTACGTATGTTGAAAAAATGAAGATATTAGACTATTTTATGATTGCAAATGGTAAAGAATGTGATTAAAGGCTCTTTTCCTATTTCAAAAGTTTTACTTTTCGAGGGTAATAGCTACGTATGTTGAAAAAATGAAGATATTAGACTATTTTATGATTGCACATGGTAAAGAATGTGATTAAAGGCTCTTTTCCTATTTCAAAAGTTTTAGTTTTCGAGGGTAATAGCTACGTATGTTGAAAAAATGAAGATATTAGACTATTTTATGATGGCAAATGGTAAAGAATGTGATTAAAGGCTCTTTTCCTATTTCAAAAGTTTTAGTTTTCGAGGGTAATAGCTACGTATGTTGAAAAAATGAAGATATTAGACTATTTTATGATTGCAAATGGTAAAGAATGTGATTAAAGGCTCTTTTCCTATTTCAAAAGTTTTAGTTTTCGAGGGTAATAGCTAAGAATGTTGAAAAAATGAAGATATTAGACTATTTTATGATTGCACATGGTAAAGAATGTGATTAAAGGCTCTTTTCCTATTTAAAAAGTTTTAGTTTTCGAGGGTAATAGCTACGTATGTTGAAAAAATGAAGATATTAGACTATTTTATGATTGCACATGGTAAAGAATGTGATTAAAGGCTCTTTTCCTATTTCAAAAGTTTTAGTTTTCGAGGGTAATAGCTACGTATGTTGAAAAAATGAAGATATTAGACTATTCTATTATTGCAAATGGTAAAGAATGTGATTAAAGGCTCTTTTCCTATTTCAAAAGTTTTAGTTTTCGAGGGTAATAGCTACAAATGTTGAAAAAATGAAGATATTAGACTATTTTATGATTGCACATGGTAAAGAATGTGATTAAAGGCTCTTTTCCTATTTCAAAAGTTTTAGTTTTCGAGGGTAATAGCTACGTATGTTGAAAAAATGAAGATATTAGACTATTTTATGATGGCAAATGGTAAAGAATGTGATTAAAGGCTCTTTTCCTATTTCAAAAGTTTTAGTTTTCGAGGGTAATAGCTACGTATGTTGAAAAAATGAAGATATTAGACTATTTTATGATTGCACATGGTAAAGAATGTGATTAAAGGCTCTTTTCCTATTTCGAAAGTTTTAGTTTTCGAGGGTAATAGCTACGTTTGTTGAAAAAATGAAGATATTAGACTATTCTATGATTGCACATGGTAAAGAATGTGATTAAAGGCTCTTTTCCTATTTCAAAAGTTTTAGTTTTCGAGGGTAATAGCTACGTATGTTGAAAAAATGAAGATATTAGACTATTTTATGATTGCACATGGTAAAGAATGTGATTAAAGGCTCTTTTCCTATTTCAAAAGTTGTAGTTTTCGAGGGTAATAGCTACGTATGTTGAAAAAATGAAGATATTAGACTATTTTATGATTGCAAATGGTAAAGAATGTGATTAAAGGCTCTTTTCCTATTTCAAAAGTTTTAGTTTTCGAGAGTAATAGCTACGTATGTTGAAAAAATGAAGATATTAGACTATTTTATGATTGCAAATGGTAAAGAATGTGATTAAAGGCTCTTTTCCTATTTCAAAAGTTTTAGTTTTCGAGGGTAATAGCTAAGAATGTTGAAAAAATGAAGATATTAGACTATTTTATGATTACACATGGTAAAGAATGTGATTAAAGGCTCTTTTCCTATTTCAAAAGTTTTAGTTTTCGAGGGTAATAGCTACGTATGTTGAAAAAATGAAGATATTAGACTATTTTATGATTGCATAGCTACGTATATAGTTTTAAACTTATGTTGAAAAAATGAAGATATTAGACATTTTATGATGGCAAATGGTAAAGAATGTGACTAAAGGCTCTTTTCCTATTTCAAAAGTTTTAGTTCGAGGGTAATAGCTACGTATGTTGAAAAAATGAAGATATTAGACTATTTTATGATTGCACATGGTAAAGAATGTGATTAAAGGCTCTTTTCCTATTTCGAAAGTTTTAGTTTTCGAGGGTAATAGCTACGTATGTTGAAAAAATGAAGATATTAGACTATTTTATGATTGCACATGGTAAAGAATGTGATTAAAGGCTCTTTTCCTATTTCAACAGTTTTAGTTTTCGAGGGTAATAGCTACGTATGTTGAAAAAATGAAGATATTAGACTATTTTATGATTGCACATGGTAAAGAATGTGATTAAAGGCTCTTTTCCTATTTCAAAAGTTGTAGTTTTCGAGGGTAATAGCTACGTATGTTGAAAAAATGAAGATATTAGACTATTTTATGATTGCAAATGGTAAAGAATGTGATTAAAGGCTCTTTTCCTATTTCAAAAGTTTTAGTTTTCGAGGGTAATAGCTACGTATGTTGAAAAAATGAAGATATTAGACTATTTTATGATTGCACATGGTAAAGAATGTGATTAAAGGCTCTTTTCCTATTTCAAAAGTTTTAGTTTTCGAGGGTAATAGCTACGTATGTTGAAAAAATGAAGATATTAGACTATTTTATGATTGCACATGGTAAAGAATGTGATTAAAGGTTCTTTTCCTATTTCAAAAGTTTTAGTTTTCGAGGGTAATAGCTACGTATGTTGAAAAAATGAAGATATTAGACTATTTTATGATTGCACATGGTAAAGAATGTGATTAAAGACTCTTTTCCTATTTCAAAAGTTTTAGTTTTCGAGGGTAATAGCTATGTATGTTGAAAAAATGAAGATATTAGACTATTTTATTATTGCAAATGGTAAAGAATGTGATTTAAGGCTCTTTTCCTATTTCAAAAGTTTTAGTTTTCGAGGGTAATAGCTACGAATGTGGAAAAAATGAAGATATTAGACTATTTTATGATTGCAAATGGTAAAGAATGTGATTAAAGGCTCTTTTCCTATTTCAAAAGTTTTAGTTTTCGAGGGTAATAGCTACGTATGTTGAAAAAATGAAGATATTAGACTATTTTATGATTGCACATGGTAAAGAATGTGATTAAAGGCTCTTTTCCTATTTGAAAAGTTTTAGTTTTCGAGGGTAATAGCTACGTATGTTGAAAAAATGAAGATATTAGACTATTTTATGATTGCAAATGGTAAAGAATGTGATTAAAGGCTCTTTTCCTATTTCAAAAGTTTTAGTTTTCGAGGGTAATAGCTAAGAATGTTGAAAAAATGAAGATATTAGACTATTTTATGATTGCACATGGTAAAGAATGTGATTAAAGGCTCTTTTCCTATTTCAAAAGTTTTAGTTTTCGAGGGTAATAGCTACGTATGTTGAAAAAATGAAGATATTAGACTATTTTATGATTGCACATGGTAAAGAATGTGATTAAAGGCTCTTTTCCTATTTCAAAAGTTTTAGTTTTCGAGGGTAATAGCTACGTATGTTGAAAAAATGAAGATATTAGACTATTTTATTATTGCAAATGGTAAAGAATGTGATTAAAGGCTCTTTTCCTATTTCAAAAGTTTTAGTTTTCGAGGGTAATAGCTACGAATGTTGAAAAAATGAAGATATTAGACTATTTTATGATTGCAAATGGTAAAGAATGTGATTAAAGGCTCTTTTCCTATTTCAAAAGTTTTTGTTTTCGGGGGTAAGAGCTACGTATGTTGAAAAAATGAAGATATTAGACTATTTTATGATTGCACATGGTAAAGAATGTGATTAAAGGCTCTTTTCCTATTTCAAAAGTTTTAGTTTTCGAGGGTATTAGCTACGTATGTTGAAAAAATGAAGATATTAGACTATTTTATGATTGCAAATGGTAAAGAATGTGATTAAAGGCTCTTTTCCTATTTCAAAAGTTTTAGTTTTCGAGGGTAATAGCTACGTATGTTGAAAAAATGAAGATATTAGACTATTTTATGATTGCACATGGTAAAGAATGTGATTAAAGGCTCTTTTCCTATTTCAAAAGTTTTAGTTTTCGAGGGTAATAGCTACGTATGTTGAAAAAATGAAGATATTAGACTATTTTATGATTGCACATGGTAAAGAATGTGATTAAAGGTTCTTTTCCTATTTCAAAAGTTTTAGTTTTCGAGGGTAATAGCTACGTATGTTGAAAAAATGAAGATATTAGACTATTTTATGATTGCAAATGGTAAAGAATGTGATTAAAGAATCTTTTCCTATTAAAAAAGTTTTAGTTTTCGAGGGTAATAGCTACGTATGTTGAAAAAATGAAGATATTAGACTATTTTATGATTGCACATGGTAAAGAATGTGATTAAAGGCTCTTTTCCTATTTCAAAAGTTTTAGTTTTCGAGGGTAATAGCTATGTATGTTGAAAAAATGAAGATATTAGACTATTTTATTATTGCAAATGGTAAAGAATGTGATTAAAGGCTCTTTTCCTATTTCAAAAGTTTTAGTTTTCGAGGGTAATAGCTACGAATGTTGAAAAAATGAAGATATTAGACTATTTTATGATTGCAAATGGTAAAGAATGTGATTAAAGGCTCTTTTCCTATTTCAAAAGTTTTAGTTTTCGAGGGTAATAGCTACGTATGTTGAAAAAATGAAGATATTAGACTATTTTATGATTGCACATGGTAAAGAATGTGATTAAAGGCTCTTTCCCTATTTGAAAAGTTTTAGTTTTCGAGGGTAATAGCTACGTATGTTGAAAAAATGAAGATATTAGACTATTTTATGATTGCAAATGGTAAAGAATGTGATTAAAGGCTCTTTTCCTATTTCAAAAGTTTTAGTTTTCGAGGGTAATAGCTAAGAATGTTGAAAAAATGAAGATATTAGACTATTTTATGATTGCACATGGTAAAGAATGTGATTAAAGGCTCTTTTCCTATTTCAAAAGTTTTAGTTTTCGAGGGTAATAGCTACGTATGTTGAAAAAATGAAGATATTAGACTATTTTATGATTGCACATGGTAAAGAATGTGATTAAAGGCTGTTTTCCTATTTCAAAAGTTTTAGTTTTCGAGGGTAATAGCTACGTATGTTGAAAAAATGAAGATATTAGACTATTTTATTATTGCAAATGGTAAAGAATGTGATTAAAGGCTCTTTTCCTATTTCAAAAGTTTTAGTTTTCGAGGGTAATAGCTACGAATGTTGAAAAAATGAAGATATTAGACTATTTTATGATTGCAAATGGTAAAGAATGTGATTAAAGGCTCTTTTCCTATTTCAAAAGTTTTTGTTTTCGGGGGTAAGAGCTACGTTTGTTGAAAAAATGAAGATATTAGACTATTTTATGATTGCACATGGTAAAGAATGTGATTAAAGGCTCTTTTCCTATTTCAAAAGTTTTAGTTTTCGAGGGTATTAGCTACGTATGTTGAAAAAATGAAGATATTAGACTATTTTATGATTGCAAATGGTAAAGAATGTGATTAAAGGCTCTTTTCCTATTTCAAAAGTTTTAGTTTTCGAGGGTAATAGCTACGTATGTTGAAAAAATGAAGATATTAGACTATTTTATGATTGCACATGGTAAAGAATGTGATTAAAGGCTCTTTTCCTATTTCAAAAGTTTTAGTTTTCGAGGGTAATAGCTACGTATGTTGAAAAAATGAAGATATTAGACTATTTTATGATTGCACATGGTAAAGAATGTGATTAAAGGTTCTTTTCCTATTTCAAAAGTTTTAGTTTTCGAGGGTAATAGCTACGTATGTTGAAAAAATGAAGATATTAGACTATTTTATGATTGCAAATGGTAAAGAATGTGATTAAAGAATCTTTTCCTATTAAAAAAGTTTTAGTTTTCGAGGGTAATAGCTACGTATATTGAAAAAATGAAGATATTAGACTATTTTATGATTGCAAATGGTAAAGAATGTGATTAAAGGCTCTTTTCCTATTTCAAAAGTTTTAGTTTTCGAGGGTAATAGCTACGTATGTTGAAAAAATGAAGATATTAGACTATTTTATGATTGCACATGGTAAAGAATGTGATTAAAGGCTCTTTTCCTATTTCAAAAGTTTTAGTTTTCGAGGGTAATAGCTACGTATGTTGAAAAAATGAAGATATTAGACTATTTTATGATTGCACATGGTAAAGAATGTGATTAAAGGTTCTTTTCCTATTTCAAAAGTTTTAGTTTTCGAGGGTAATAGCTACGTATGTTGAAAAAATGAAGATATTAGACTATTTTATGATTGCACATGGTAAAGAATGTGATTAAAGGCTCTTTTCCTATTTCAAAAGTTTTAGTTTTCGAGGGTAATAGCTATGTATGTTGAAAAAATGAAGATATTAGACTATTTTATTATTGCAAATGGTAAAGAATGTTATTAAAGGCTCTTTTCCTATTTCAAAAGTTTTAGTTTTCGAGGGTAATAGCTACGAATGTTGAAAAAATGAAGATATTAGACTATTTTATGATTGCAAATGGTAAAGAATGTGATTAAAGGCTCTTTTCCTATTTCAAAAGTTTTAGTTTTCGAGGGTAATAGCTACGTATGTTGAAAAAATGAAGATATTAGACTATTTTATGATTGCACATGGTAAAGAATGTGATTAAAGGCTCTTTTCCTATTTGAAAAGTTTTAGTTTTCGAGGGTAATAGCTACGTATGTTGAAAAAATGAAGATATTAGACTATTTTATGATTGCACATGGTAAAGAATGTGATTAAAGGCTCTTTTCCTATTTCAAAAGTTTTAGTTTTCGAGGGAAATAGCTACGTATGTTGAAAAAATGAAGATATTAGACTATTTTATGATTGCAAATGGTAAAGATTGTGATTAAAGGCTCTTTTCCTATTTCAAAAGTTTTAGTTTTCGAGGGTAATAGCTACGTATGTTGAAAAAATGAAGATATTAGACTATTTTATGATTGCAAATGGTAAAGAATGTGATTAAAGGCTCTTTTCCTATTTCAAAAGTTTTAGTTTTCGAGGGTAATAGCTAAGAATGTTGAAAAAATGAAGATATTAGACTATTTTATGATTGCACATGGTAAAGAATGTGATTAAAGGCTCTTTTCCTATTTCAAAAGTTTTAGTTTTCGAGGGTAATAGCTACGTATGTTGAAAAAATGAAGATATTAGACTATTTTATGATTGCACATGGTAAAGAATGTGATTAAAGGCTCTTTTCCTATTTCAAAAGTTTTAGTTTTCGAGGGTAATAGCTACGTATGTTGAAAAAATGAAGATATTAGACTATTTTATTATTGCAAATGGTAAAGAATGTGATTAAAGGCTCTTTTCCTATTTCAAAAGTTTTAGTTTTCGAGGGTAATAGCTACGAATGTTGAAAAAATGAAGATATTAGACTATTTTATGATTGCAAATGGTAAAGAATGTGACTAAAGGCTCTTTTCCTATTTCAAAAGTTTTAGTTTTCGGGGGTAAGAGCTACGTATGTTGAAAAAATGAAGATATTAGACTATTTTATGATTGCACATGGTAAAGAATGTGATTAAAGGCTCTTTTCCTATTTCAAAAGTTTTAGTTTTCGAGGGTAATAGCTACGTATGTTGAAAAAATGAAGATATTAGACTATTTTATGATTGCAAATGGTAAAGAATGTGATTAAAGGCTCTTTTCCTATTTCAAAAGTTTTAGTTTTCGAGGGTAATAGCTACTTATGTTGAAAAAATGAAGATATTAGACTATTTTATGATTGCACATGGTAAAGAATGTGATTAAAGGCTCTTTTCCTATTTCAAAAGTTTTAGTTTTCGAGGGTAATAGCTACGTATGTTGAAAAAATGAAGATATTAGACTATTTTATGATTGCACATGGTAAAGAATGTGATTAAAGGTTCTTTTCCTATTTCAAAAGTTTTAGTTTTCGAGGGTAATAGCTACGTATGTTGAAAAAATGAAGATATTAGACTATTTTATGATTGCAAATGGTAAAGAATGTGATTAAAGGCTCTTTTCCTATTAAAAAAGTTTTAGTTTTCGAGGGTAATAGCTACGTATGTTGAAAAAATGAAGATATTAGACTATTTTATGATTGCACATGGTAAAGAATGTGATTAAAGGCTCTTTTCCTATTTCAAAAGTTTTAGTTTTCGAGGGTAATAGCTACGTATGTTGAAAAAATGAAGATATTAGACTTTTTTATGATTGCAAATGGTAAAGAATGTGATTAAAGGCTCTTTTCCTATTTCAAAAGTTTTACTTTTCGAGGGTAATAGCTACGTATGTTGAAAAAATGAAGATATTAGACTATTTTATGATTGCACATGGTAAAGAATGTGATTAAAGGCTCTTTTCCTATTTCAAAAGTTTTAGTTTTCGAGGGTAATAGCTACGTATGTTGAAAAAATGAAGATATTAGACTATTTTATGATGGCAAATGGTAAAGAATGTGATTAAAGGCTCTTTTCCTATTTCAAAAGTTTTAGTTTTCGAGGGTAATAGCTACGTATGTTGAAAAAATGAAGATATTAGACTATTTTATGATTGCACATGGTAAAGAATGTGATTAAAGGCTCTTTTCCTATTTCAAAAGTTTTAGTTTTCGAGGGTAATAGCTACGTATGTTGAAAAAATGAAGATATTAGACTATTTTATGATTGCACATGGTAAAGAATGTGATTAAAGGTTCTTTTCCTATTTCAAAAGTTTTAGTTTTCGAGGGTAATAGCTACGTATGTTGAAAAAATGAAGATATTAGACTATTTTATGATTGCAAATGGTAAAGAATGTGATTAAAGGCTCTTTTCCTATTTCAAAAGTTTTAGTTTTCGAGGGTAATAGCTACGTATGTTGAAAAAATGAAGATATTAGACTATTTTATGATTGCACATGGTAAAGAATGTGATTAAAGGCTCTTTTCCTATTTCAAAAGTTTTAGTTTTCGAGGGTAATAGCTACGTATGTTGAAAAAATGAAGATATTAGACTTTTTTATGATTGCAAATGGTAAAGAATGTGATTAAAGGCTCTTTTCCTATTTCAAAAGTTTTACTTTTCGAGGGTAATAGCTACGTATGTTGAAAAAATGAAGATATTAGACTGTTTTATGATTGCACATGGTAAAGAATGTGATTAAAGGCTCTTTTCCTATTTCAAAAGTTTTAGTTTTCGAGGGTAATAGCTACGTATGTTGAAAAAATGAAGATATTAGACTATTTTATGATGGCAAATGGTAAAGAATGTGATTAAAGGCTCTTTTCCTATTTCAAAAGTTTTAGTTTTCGAGGGTAATAGCTACGTATGTTGAAAAAATGAAGATATTAGACTATTTTATGATTGCACATGGTAAAGAATGTGATTAAAGGCTCTTTTCCTATTTCAAAAGTTTTAGTTTTCGAGGGAAATAGCTACGTATGTTGAAAAAATGAAGATATTAGACTATTTTATGATTGCAAATGGTAAAGATTGTGATTAAAGGCTCTTTTCCTATTTCAAAAGTTTTAGTTTTCGAGGGTAATAGCTACGTATGTTGAAAAAATGAAGATATTAGACTATTTTATGATTGCAAATGGTAAAGAATGTGATTAAAGGCTCTTTTCCTATTTCAAAAGTTTTAGTTTTCGAGGGTAATAGCTAAGAATGTTGAAAAAATGAAGATATTAGACTATTTTATGATTGCACATGGTAAAGAATGTGATTAAAGGCTCTTTTCCTATTTCAAAAGTTTTAGTTTTCGAGGGTAATAGCTACGTATGTTGAAAAATGAAGATATTAGACTATTTTATGATTGCACATGGTAAAGAATGTGATTAAAGGCTCTTTTCCTATTTCAAAAGTTTTAGTTTTCGAGGGTAATAGCTACGTATGTTGAAAAAATGAAGATATTAGACTATTTTATTATTGCAAATGGTAAAGAATGTGATTAAAGGTTCTTTCCTATTTCAAAAGTTTTAGTTTTCGAGGGTAATAGCTACGAATGTTGAAAAAATGAAGATATTAGACTATTTTATGATTGCACATGGTAAAGAATGTGATTAAAGGCTCTTTTCCTATTTCAAAAGTTTTAGTTTTCGAGGGTAATAGCTACGTATGTTGAAAAAATGAAGATATTAGACTATTTTATGATGGCAAATGGTAAAGAATGTGATTAAAGGCTCTTTTCCTATTTCAAAAGTTTTAGTTTTCGAGGGTAATAGCTACGTATGTTGAAAAAATGAAGATATTAGACTATTTTATGATTGCACATGGTAAAGAATGTGATTAAAGGCTCTTTTCCTATTTCGAAAGTTTTAGTTTTCGAGGGTAATAGCTACGTATGTTGAAAAAATGAAGATATTAGACTATTTTATGATTGCAAATGGTAAAGAATGTGATTAAAGGCTCTTTTCCTATTTCAAAAGTTTTAGTTTTCGAGGGTAATAGCTACGTATGTTGAAAAAATGAAGATATTAGACTATTTTATGATTGCACATGGTAAAGAATGTGATTAAAGGCTCTTTTCCTATTTCAAAAGTTTTAGTTTTCGAGGGTAATAGCTACGTATGTTGAAAAAATGAAGATATTAGACTATTTTATTATTGCAAATGGTAAAGAATGTGATTAAAGGCTCTTTTCCTATTTCAAAAGTTTTAGTTTTCGAGGGTAATAGCTACGAATGTTGAAAAAATGAAGATATTAGACTATTTTATGATTGCACATGGTAAAGAATGTGATTAAAGGCTCTTTTCCTATTTCAAAAGTTTTAGTTTTCGAGGGTAATAGCTACGTATGTTCAAAAAATGAAGATATTAGACTATTTTATGATGGCAAATGGTAAAGAATGTGATTAAAGGCTCTTTTCCTATTTCAAAAGTTTTAGTTTTCGAGGGTAATAGCTACGTATGTTGAAAAAATGAAGATATTAGACTATTTTATGATTGCACATGGTAAAGAATGTGATTAAAGGCTCTTTTCCTATTTCAAAAGTTTTAGTTTTCGAGGGTAATAGCTATGTATGTTGAAAAAATGAAGATATTAGACTATTTTATGATTGTACATGGTAAAGAATGTGATTAAAGGTTCTTTTCCTATTTCAAAAGTTTTAGTTTTCGAGGGTAATAGCTACGTATGTTGAAAAAATGAAGATATTAGACTATTTTATTATTGCAAATGGTAAAGATTGTGATTAAAGGCTCTTTTCCTATTTCAAAAGTTTTAGTTTTCGAGGGTAATAGCTACGTATGTTGAAAAAATGAAGATATTAGACTATTTTATTATTGCAAATGGTAAAGAATGTGATTAAAGGCTCTTTTCCTATTTCAAAAGTTTTAGTTTTCGAGGGTAATAGCTACGAATGTTGAAAAATGAAGATATTAGACTATTTTATGATTGCACATGGTAAAGAATGTGATTAAAGGCTCTTTTCCTATTTCAAAAGTTTTAGTTTTCGAGGGTAATAGCTACGTATGTTGAAAAAATGAAGATATTAGACTATTTTATGATGCAAACGGAAAAGAATGTGATTAAAGGCTCTTTTCCTATTTCAAAAGTTTTAGTTTTCGAGGGTAATAGCTACGTATGTTGAAAAAATGAAGATATTAGACTATTTTATGATTGCACATGGTAAAGAATGTGATTAAAGGCTCTTTTCCTATTTCGAAAGTTTTAGTTTTCGAGGGTAATAGCTACGTATGTTAAAAAATGAAGATATTAGACTATTTTATGATTGCACATGGTAAAGAATGTGATTAAAGGCTCTTTTCCTATTTCAAAAGTTTTAGTTTTCGAGGGTAATAGCTACGTATGTTGAAAAAATGAAGATATTAGACTATTTTATGATTGCACATGGTAAAGAATGTGATTAAAGGCTCTTTTCCTATTTCAACAGTTGTAGTTTTCGAGGGTAATAGCTACGTATGTTGAAAAAATGAAGATATTAGACTATTTTTTGATTGCAAATGGTAAAGAATGTGATTAAAGGCTCTTTTCCTATTTCAAAAGTTTTAGTTTTCGAGGGTAATAGCTACGTATGTTGAAAAAATGAAGATATTAGACTTTTTTATGATTGCACATGGTAAAGAATGTGATTAAAGGCTCTTTTCCTATTTCAAAAGTTTTAGTTTTCGAGGGTAATAGCTACGTATGTTGAAAAAATGAAGATATTAGACTATTTTATGATTGCACATGGTAAAGAATGTGATTAAAGGTTCTTTTCCTATTTCAAAAGTTTTAGTTTTCGAGGGTAATAGCTACGTATGTTGAAAAAATGAAGATATTAGACTATTTTATGATTGCACATGGTAAAGAATGTGATTAAAGGCTCTTTTCCTATTTCAAAAGTTTTAGTTTTCGAGGGTAATAGCTACGTATGTTGAAAAAATGAAGATATTAGACTATTTTATGATTGCAAATGGTAAAGAATGTGATTAAAGGCTCTTTTCCTATTTCAAAAGTTTTAGTTTTCGAGGGTAATAGCTACGAATGTTGAAAAAATGAAGATATTAGACTATTTTATGATTGCAAATGGTAAAGAATGTGATTAAAGGCTCTTTTCCTATTTCAAAAGTTTTAGTTTTTCGAGGGTAATAGCTACGTATGTTGAAAAAATGAAGACATTAGACTATTTTATGATTGCACATGGTAAAGAATGTGATTAAAGGGTCTTTTCCTAGTTCAAAAGTTTTAGTTTTCGAGGGTAATAGCTACGTATGTTGAAAAAATGAAGATATTAGACTATTTTATGATTGCACATGGTAAAGAATGTGATCAAAGGTTCTTTCCTATTTCAAAAGTTTTAGTTTTCGAGGGTAATAGCTACGTATGTTGAAAAAATGAAGATATTAGACTATTTTATGATTGCAAATGGTAAAGAATGTGATTAAAGGCTCTTTTCCTATTTCAAAAGTTTTAGTTTTCGAGGGTAATAGCTACGTATGTTGAAAAAATGAAGATATTAGACTATTTTATGATTGCACATGGTAAAGAATGTGATTAAAGGCTCTTTTCCTATTTCAAAAGTTTTAGTTTTCGAGGGTAATAGCTACGTATGTTGAAAAAATGAAGATATTAGACTATTTTATGATTGCAAATGGTAAAGAATGTGATTAAAGGCTCTTTTCCTATTTCAAAAGTTTTAGCTTTACGAGGGTAATAGCTACGTATGTTGAAAAAATGAAGATATTAGACTATTTTATGATTGCACATGGTAAAGAATGTGATTAAAGGCTCTTTTCCTATTTCAAAAGTTTTAGTTTTCGAGGGTAATAGCTACGTATGTTGAAAAAATGAAGATATTAGACTATTTTATGATTGCACATGGTAAAGAATGTGATTAAAGGTCTTTTCCTATTTCAAAAGTTTTAGTTTTCGAGGGTAATAGCTACGTATGTTGAAAAAATGAAGATATTAGACTATTTTATGATTGCAAATGGTAAAGAATGTGATTAAAGGCTCTTTTCCTATTTCAAAAGTTGTAGTTTTCGAGGGTAATAGCTACGTATGTTGAAAAAATGAAGATATTAGACTATTTTATGATTGCAAATGGTAAAGAATGTGATTAAAGGCTCTTTTCCTATTTCAAAAGTTTTAGTTTTCGAGGGTAATAGCTACGTATGTTGAAAAAATGAAGATATTAGACTATTTTATGATTGCACATGGTAAAGAATGTGATTAAAGGCTCTTTTCCTATTTCAAAAGTTTTAGTTTTCGAGGGTAATAGCTACGTATGTTGAAAAAATGAAGATATTAGACTATTTTATGATTGCAAATGGTAAAGAATGTGATTAAAGGCTCTTTTCCTATTTCAAAAGTTTTAGCTTTTCGAGGGTAATAGCTACGTATGTTGAAAAAATGAAGATATTAGACTATTTTATGATTGCACATGGTAAAGAATGTGATTAAAGGCTCTTTTCCTATTTCAAAAGTTTTAGTTTTCGAGGGTAATAGCTACGTATGTTGAAAAAATGAAGATATTAGACTATTTTATTATTGCAAATGGTAAAGAATGTGATTAAAGGCTCTTTTCCTATTTCAAAAGTTTTAGTTTTCGAGGGTAATAGCTACGAATGTTGAAAAAATGAAGATATTAGACTATTTTATGATTGCAAATGGTAAAGAATGTGACTAAAGGCTCTTTTCCTATTTCAAAAGTTTTAGTTTTCGGGGTAAGAGCTACGTATGTTGAAAAAATGAAGATATTAGACTATTTTATGATTGCACATGGTAAAGAATGTGATTAAAGGCTCTTTCCTATTTCAAAAGTTTAGTTTTCGAGGGTAATAGCTACGTATGTTGAAAAAATGAAGATATTAGACTATTTTATGATTGCAAATGGTAAAGAATGTGAGTAAAGGCTCTTTCCTATTTCAAAAGTTTTAGTTTTCGAGGGTAATAGCTACTTAGTTGAAAAAATGAAGATATTAGACTATTTATGATTGCACATGGTAAAGAATGTGATTAAAGGCTCTTTTCCTATTTCAAAAGTTTTAGTTTTCGAGGGTAATAGCTACGTATGTTGAAAAAATGAAGATATTAGACTATTTTATGATTGCACATGGTAAAGAATGTGATTAAAGGTTCTTTTCCTATTTCAAAAGTTTTAGTTTTCGAGGGTAATAGCTACGTATGTTGAAAAAATGAAGATATTAGACTATTTTATGATTGCAAATGGTAAAGAATGTGATTAAAGGCTCTTTTCCTATTAAAAAGTTTTAGTTTTCGAGGGTAATAGCTACGTATGTTGAAAAAATGAAGATATTAGACTATTTTATGATTGCACATGGTAAAGAATGTGATTAAAGGCTCTTTTCCTATTCAAAAGTTTTAGTTTCGAGGGTAATAGCTACGTATGTTGAAAAAATGAAGATATTAGACTTTTTTATGATTGCAAATGTAAAGAATGTGATTAAAGGCTCTTTTCCTATTTCAAAAGTTTTACTTTTCGAGGGTAATAGCTACGTATGTTGAAAAAATGAAGATATTAGACTATTTTATGATTGCACATGGTAAAGAATGTGATTAAAGGCTCTTTTCCTATTTCAAAAGTTTTAGTTTTCGAGGGTAATAGCTACGTATGTTGAAAAAATGAA
>NW_027066571.1:0-18046 GCF_032884065.1 Artemia franciscana
TTATCTTTTTAGTTTTTTTGTCCCGGTCGTCATTTATATCCCCCTGTTTCCCCCGGGTCGTCATTTATACTCCCTGTGTCCCGGTGCTTTGTTGATTGCTAATCGAACATTCCTTTTGTCCTGGTCGCTTTCTCTTTGAGTGTCGTCATTTATTTTTTTATTTTTTAGTTCTTTTAGTTTTTACCTTTTTTAGTTTTTTTTAGTTTTTAGTTTTTTTAGTTTTTTACCTTTTTTTAGTTTTTTTAGTTTTTTTTAGTTTTTTAGCTTTTTTATTTTTTTTATTAGTTTTTAGTTTTTTTGTAGTTTTTGCCTTTTTTTTAGTTTTTTTAGTTTTTTAGCTTTTTTATTAGTTTTTAGTTTTTTTTGTAGTTTTTGCCTTTTTTTAGTTTTTTTAGTTTTTTAGCTTTTTTATTTTTTTTATTAGTTTTTAGTTTTTTTTGTAGTTTTTGCCTTTTTTTTCTCTTTGAGTGTCGTCATTTATTAGTTTTTTCCTTTTTTTTTTTAGTTTTTTATTGGTTTTCACCTTTATTTTAGCTTATTTTTCAGTTTTTTCCTTTTTTTTAGTTTTTTTTATTTTTTATTTTTTTTAGTTTTTTACCTTTTTTTAGTTTTTTTAGTTTTTTAGCTTTTTTACTTTTTTTATTAGTTTTTAGTTTTTTTTGTAGTTTTTGCCTTTTTTTAGTTTTTTCAGTTTTTTTTTTAGTTTTTTATTGGTTTTTACCTTTATAGTTTTTTTAGTTTTTTAGCTTTTTTATTTTTTTTATTAGTTTTTAGTTTTTTTTTGTAGTTTTTGCCTTTTTTTAGTTTTTTCAGTTTTGACGTCACCTGATCCAGTTTTTTCAGGTGACGTCACCTGACACATCCATCCATCCATCCATCCACAGACAACTTATTTTTATATATATAGATATATATATATATATATATATATACATATATATATATATATATATATATATATATATATATATATATATATATATATATATATATATATATATATATATATATATATATATATATATATATATATATATATATATATATCTATGTGTCTGTCTACTGACGTCATGTTTGTGTGTCGACTGACGTCATGTTTGTCAACTGACGTATCTATCTATCTATATATATAAAAATAAGTAGTTTGTCTGTGTGTCTGTCTACTGACGTCATGTTTGTGTGTCGACTGACGTCATGTCGACATATATATATATATATATATATATATATATATTTATCTATATAAAAATAAGTTGTCTGTCTGTGGATGGGTCAGGTGACGTCACCTGAAAAAACTGGATCAGGTGACGTCAAAACTGAAAAAACTAAAAAAGGCAAAAACTACAAAAAAAACTAAAAACTAATAAAAAAATAAAAAAGCTAAAAAACTAAAAAAACTAAAAAAAAGGCAAAAACTACAAAAAAAACTAAAAACTAATAAAAAAGCTAAAAAACTAAAAAAACTAAAAAAGGCAAAAACTACAAAAAAAAACTAAAAACTAATAAAAAAAAATAAAAAAGCTAAAAAACTAAAAAAACTAAAAAAACTAAAAAAAGGTAAAAAACGAAAAAAACTAAAAACTAAAAAAAAGGAAAAAACTGAAAAATAAGCTAAAATAAAGGTAAAAACCAATAAAAAACTAAAAAAAAACTGAAAAAACTAAAAAAAGACAAAAACTACAAAAAAAAACTAAAAACTAATAAAAAAGTAAAAAAGCTAAAAAACTAAAAAAACTAAAAAAACTAAAAAAAGGTAAAAAACTAAAAAAAATAAAAAATAAAAAAAAACTAAAAAAAAGGAAAAAACTGAAAAATAAGCTAAAATAAAGGTAAAAACCAATAAAAAACTAAAAAGAAAAAAAGGAAAAAACTAAAAAAAATTTTCATCTAAAAAACTAAAAAAACTAAAAAAGGTAAAAACTAAAAGAACTAAAAAGAAAAAAATAAATGACGAAACTCAAAGAGAAAGCGACCAGGACAAAAGGAATGTTCGATTAGCAATCAACAAAGCACCGGGACACAGGGAGTATAAATGACGACCAGGACATAAGTAAAAAAAAAAAACTAGCTATATATATAAAAACTAGCTGTTGGGGTGGCGCTTCGCGCCACCCCAACACCTAGTTGGTGGGGGCGCTTCGCGCCCCCCCAAGCCCCCCCGCGCGCGTAAGTCGTTACGCGCCATAATAGTTACGCGCCATTGTAGTTGTGTCCCTATGTCCCACCTGTGAATATAGATATATATATATATATATGGTTTTAACTACGTAAAACTTGCGAATATACAACATTCTTTGCTGTCCCATTGTCTTTGCATATAAATAGATTGTCAGGTTATCCCCCTGTTTCCCCCGGTGTCCCCGTTGTAGTTGTGTCCCTGTGTCCCGGTCGTCATTTATATTCCCTGTGTCCCGGGTCCCGGTCATCATTTGTATCCCGGTGTCCCGGTCTGTATATACATTCGTTTTTTAGTTTTGTTTTTCTCCTTTATTTTTTTCCTTTTTTTTTCTTTTTTAGCTTATTTAGATTTTTAGATTTTTTAGTTTTTTTTATTAGTTTTTAGTTTTTATTTCTTTTTAGTTTTTTTGTCCCGGTCGTCATTTATATCCCCCTGTTTCCCCCGGTGTCCCCGTTGTAGTTGTGTCCCTGTGTCCCGGTCGTTATTTATATTCCCTGTGTCCCGGTCGTCATTTGTATCCCGGTGTACCGGTCTGTATATACATTCGTTTTTTAGTTTTGTTTTTCTCCTTTATTTTTTTCCTTTTTTTTTCTTTTTTAGTTTATTTAGATTTTTAGATTTTTAGTTTTTTATTAGTTTTTAGTTTTTTTTTCTTTTTAGTTTTTTTGTAGTTTTTACCTTCTTTTTAGTTTTGTTAATTTTTTTTTTTACTTGTGTCCTGGTCGTCATTTATACTCCCTGTGTCCCGGTGCTTTGTTGATTGCTAATCGAACATTCCTTTTGTCCTGGTCGCTTTCTCTTTGAGTGTCGTCATTTATTTTTTTCTTTTTTAGTTCTTTTAGTTTTTACCTTTTTTAGTTTTTTTTAGTTTTTAGTTTTTTTAGTTTTTTACCTTTTTTTAGTTTTTTTAGTTTTTTAGCTTTTTTATTTTTTTTATTAGTTTTTAGTTTTTTTGTAGTTTTTGCCTTTTTTTTAGTTTTTTGTCCTGGTCGCTTTCTCTTTGAGTGTCGTCATTTATTAGTTTTTTCCTTTTTTTTTTAGTTTTTTATTGGTTTTTACCTTTATTTTAGCTTATTTTTCAGTTTTTTCCTTTTTTTAGTTTTTTTTTATTTTTTATTTTTTTTAGTTTTTTACCTTTTTTTAGTTTTTTTAGTTTTTTTAGTTTTTTAGCTTTTTTACTTTTTTTATTAGTTTTTAGTTTTTTTTTGTAGTTTTTGCCTTTTTTTAGTTTTTTCAGTTTTTTTTTTAGTTTTTTATTGGTTTTTACCTTTATAGTTTTTTTAGTTTTTTAGCTTTTTTATTTTTTTTATTAGTTTTTAGTTTTTTTTGTAGTTTTTGCCTTTTTTTAGTTTTTTCAGTTTTGACGTCACCTAATCCAGTTTTTTCAGGTGACGTCACCTGACACATCCATCCACACATCCATCCACACATCCACAGACAGACAACTTATTTTTATATAGATAGATAAGTTGTCTGTGGATCTGTGGATCGTGGATCAGGTGACGTCACCTGAAAAAACTGGATCAGGTGACGTCAAAACTGAAAAAACTAAAAAAGGCAAAAACTACAAAAAAAACTAAAAACTAATAAAAAAAATAAAGAAGCTAAAAAACTAAAAAAACTAAAAAAAGGCAAAAACTACAAAAAAAACTAAAAACTAATAAAAAAAATAAAAAAAGCTAAAAAACTAAAAAAAACTAAAAAAACTAAAAAAAGGTAAAAAACTAAAAAAACTAAAAACTAAAAAAAAACTAAAAAAAAGGAAAAAACTGAAAAAATAAGCTAAAATAAAGGTAAAAACCAATAAAAAACTAAAAAAAAACTAAAAAAACTAAAAAAAGGCAAAAACTACAAAAAAACTAAAAACTAATAAAAAAAGTAAAAAAGCTAAAAAACTAAAAAAAAAACTAAAAAAACTAAAAAAACTAAAAAAAGGTAAAAAACTAAAAAAAATAAAAAATAAAAAAAAACTAAAAAAAAGGAAAAAACTGAAAAATAAGCTAACATAAAGGTAAAAACCAATAAAAAACTAAAAAGAAAAAAAGGAAAAAACTAAAAAAATTTTCATCTAAAAAACTAAAAAAAACTAAAAAGGTAAAAACTAAAAGAACTAAAAAAGAAAAAAATAAATGACGACGCTCAAAGAGAAAGCGACCAGGACAAAAGGAATGTTCGATTAGCAATCAACAAAGCACCGGGACACAGGGAGTATAAATGACGAAAAAAATAAAGGAGAAAAACAAAACTAAAAAACGAACGTATATACAGACTGGGACACCGGGATACAAATGACGACCGGGACACAGGGAATATAAATGACGACCGGGACACAGGGACACAACTACAACGGGGACACCGGGGGAAACAGGGGGATGTAAATGACGACCGGGACACCGGGACAGGGAATGGTCGATTAGCAATCACCATCAACAAAGCTCAAGGGCAATCATTAGAATCATGAGGTATAGATCTGAATACAGATTGTTTTCCCATGGACCATTATATGTTGCAAGTTCAAGAGTCGGTAAACCTGACAATCTATTTATATGCAAAGACAATGGGACAGCAAAGAATGTTGTATATTCGCAAGTTTTACGTAGTTAAAACCATATATATATATATATATATATATATATATATATATATATATATATATATATATATATATATATATACTAGCTGTTGGGGTGGCGCTTCGCGCCACCCCAACACCTAGTTGGTGGGGGCGCTTCGCGCCCCCCCCAAGCCCCCCCCCGCGCGTAAGTCGTTACGCGCCATAATAGTTACGCGCCATTGTAGTTGTGTCCCTATGTCCCACCTGTGAATATAGATATATATATATATATATGGTTTTAACTACGAAAACTTGCGAATATACAACATTCTTTGCTGTCCCATTGTCTTTGCATATAAATAGATTGTCAGGTTATCCCCCTGTTTCCCCCGGTGTCCCCGTTGTAGTTGTGTCCCTGTGTCCCGGTCGTCATTTATATTCCCTGTGTCCCGGGTCCCGGTCATCATTTGTATCCCGGTGTCCCGGTCTGTATATACATTCGTTTTTTAGTTTTGTTTTTCTCCTTTATTTTTTTCCTTTTTTTTTCTTTTTTAGCTTATTTAGATTTTTAGATTTTTTAGTTTTTTTTATTAGTTTTTAGTTTTTATTTCTTTTTAGTTTTTTTGTCCCGGTCGTCATTTATATCCCCCTGTTTCCCCCAGTGTCCCCGTTGTAGTTGTGTCCCTGTGTCCCGGTCGTTATTTATATTCCCTGTGTCCCGGTCGTCATTTGTATCCCGGTGTACCGGTCTGTATATGCATTCGTTTTTTAGTTTTGTTTTTCTCCTTTATTTTTTTCCTTTTTTTTTCTTTTTTAGTTTATTTAGATTTTTAGATTTTTAGTTTTTTTATTAGTTTTTAGTTTTTTTTTCTTTTTAGTTTTTTTGTAGTTTTTACCTTCTTTTTAGTTTTGTTAATTTTTTTTTTTACTTGTGTCCTGGTCGTCATTTATACTCCCTGTGTCCCGGTGCTTTGTTGATTGCTAATCGAACATTCCTTTTGTCCTGGTCGCTTTCTCTTTGAGTGTCGTCATTTATTTTTTTCTTTTTTAGTTCTTTTAGTTTTTACCTTTTTTAGTTTTTTTTTAGTTTTTAGTTTTTTTAGTTTTTTACCTTTTTTTAGTTTTTTTAGTTTTTTAGCTTTTTTATTTTTTTTATTAGTTTTTAGTTTTTTTGTAGTTTTTGCCTTTTTTTTTAGTTTTTTGTCCTGGTCGCTTTCTCTTTGAGTGTCGTCATTTATTAGTTTTTTCCTTTTTTTTTTTAGTTTTTTATTGGTTTATACCTTTATTTTAGCTTATTTTTCAGTTTTTTCCTTTTTTTAGTTTTTTTTTATTTTTTATTTTTTTTAGTTTTTTACCTTTTTTTAGTTTTTTTAGTTTTTTTAGTTTTCTAGCTTTTTTACTTTTTTTATTAGTTTTTAGTTTTTTTTTGTAGTTTTTGCCTTTTTTTAGTTTTTTCAGTTTTTTTTTTTAGTTTTTTATTGGTTTTTACCTTTATAGTTTTTTTAGTTTTTTAGCTTTTTTATTTTTTTTATTAGTTTTTAGTTTTTTTTGTAGTTTTTGCCTTTTTTTAGTTTTTTCAGTTTTGACGTCACCTAATCCAGTTTTTTCAGGTGACGTCACCTGACACATCCATCCACACATCCATCCATCCATCCATCCACAGACAACTTATTTTTATATATATAGATATATATATATATATATATATATATATATATATATATATATATATATATCTATATTCACAGGTGGGACATAGGGACACAACTACAATGGCGCGTAACTATTATGGCGCGTAACGACTTACGCGCGCGGGGGGGCTTGGGGGGGGCGCGAAGTGCCCCCACCAACTAGGTGTTGGGGTGGCGCGAAGCGCCACCCCAACAGCTAGTATATATATATATATATATATATATATATATATATACTAGCTGTTGGGGTGGCGCTTCGCGCCACCCCAACAACTAGTTGGTGGGGGCGCTTCGCGCCCCCCCCAAGCCCCCCCGCGCGCGTAAGTCGTTACGCGCCATAATAGTTACGCGCCATTGTAGTTGTGTCCCTATGTCCCACCTGTGAATATAGATATATATATATATATGGTTTTAACTACGTAAAACTTGCGAATATACAACATTCTTTGCTGTCCCATTGTCTTTGCATATAAATAGATTGTCAGGTTTACCGACTCTTGAACATGCAACATATAATGGTCCATGGGAAAACAATCTGTATTCAGATCTATACCTCATGATTCTAATGATTGCCCTTGAGCTTTGTTGATGGTGATTGCTAATCGACCATTCCCTGTCCCGGTGTCCCGGTCGTCATTTACATCCCCCTGTTTCCCCCGGTGTCCCCGTTGTAGTTGTGTCCCTGTGTCCCGGTCGTCATTTATATTCCCTGTGTCCCGGGTCCCGGTCATCATTTGTATCCCGGTGTCCCGGTCTGTATATACATTCGTTTTTAGTTTTGTTTTTCTCCTTTATTTTTTTCCTTTTTTTTTCTTTTTTAGCTTATTTAGATTTTTAGATTTTTTAGTTTTTTTTATTAGTTTTTAGTTTTTATTTCTTTTTAGTTTTTTTGTCCCGGTCGTCATTTATATCCCCCTGTTTCCCCCGGTGTCCCCGTTGTAGTTGTGTCCCTGTGTCCCGGTCGTTATTTATATTCCCTGTGTCCCGGTCGTCATTTGTATCCCGGTGTACCGGTCTGTATATACATTCGTTTTTTAGTTTTGTTTTTCTCCTTTATTTTTTTCCTTTTTTTTTCTTTTTTAGTTTATTTAGATTTTTAGATTTTTTAGTTTTTTTATTAGTTTTTAGTTTTTTTTTCTTTTTAGTTTTTTTGTAGTTTTTACCTTCTTTTTAGTTTTGTTAATTTTTTTTTTACTTGTGTCCTGGTCGTCATTTATACTCCCTGTGTCCCGGTGCTTTGTTGATTGCTAATCGAACATTCCTTTTGTCCTGGTCGCTTTCTCTTTGAGTGTCGTCATTTATTTTTTTCTTTTTTAGTTCTTTTAGTTTTTACCTTTTTTAGTTTTTTTTTAGTTTTTAGTTTTTTTAGTTTTTTACCTTTTTTTAGTTTTTTTAGTTTTTTTAGTTTTTTAGCTTTTTTATTTTTTTATTAGTTTTTAGTTTTTTTGTAGTTTTTGCCTTTTTTTAGTTTTTTTAGTTTTTTAGCTTTTTTATTAGTTTTTAGTTTTTTTTGTAGTTTTTGCCTTTTTTTAGTTTTTTTAGTTTTTTAGCTTTTTTATTTTTTTTATTAGTTTTTAGTTTTTTTTGTAGTTTTTGCCTTTTTTTAGTTTTTTCAGTTTTGACGTCACCTGATCCAGTTTTTTCAGGTGACGTCACCTGATCCACGATCCACAGATCCACAGACAACTTATTTTTATATATATAGATAGTTTTTTTTTTTTACTTATGTCCTGGTTGTCATTTATACTCCCTGTGTCCCGGTGCTTTGTTGATTGCTAATCGAACATTCCTTTTGTCCTGGTCGCTTTCTCTTTGAGTGTCGTCATTTATTAGTTTTTTCCTTTTTTTAGTTTTTTATTGGTTTTTACCTTTATTTTAGCTTATTTTTCAGTTTTTTCCTTTTTTTTAGTTTTTTTTTATTTTTTATTTTTTTTAGTTTTTTACCTTTTTTTAGTTTTTTTAGTTTTTTTAGTTTTTTAGCTTTTTTACTTTTTTTATTAGTTTTTAGTTTTTTTTTGTAGTTTTTGCCTTTTTTTAGTTTTTTCAGTTTTTTTTTAGTTTTTTATTGGTTTTTACCTTTATAGTTTTTTTAGTTTTTTAGCTTTTTTATTTTTTTTATTAGTTTTTAGTTTTTTTTGTAGTTTTTGCCTTTTTTTAGTTTTTTCAGTTTTGACGTCACCTAATCCAGTTTTTTCAGGTGACGTCACCTGACACATCCATCCATCCATCCACAGACAGACAACTTATTTTTATATATATAGATATAGATACAGTTTCTTCTTTAGTTTTTTTTTCTTTTTTAGTTTTTTCTTTTTTTTAGTTTTTTCTTTTTTTTAGTTTTTTCTTTTTATTGATTTGTTTTCTTCAATCTGTCAATGTTCATTCTAACATTGACTCTTGGAAAAATCTTTACGTGCCAAGCATGCTAAAGCTCCAACAATTTATATTAACCCTCAAATTTGGGGTATCTGTTTTAAGGTTTTCGAATTACTTTAATCTATTGTCAAAATATATTGAAATATTTGTGCAATTCCCAGTTTTTTTTTTAGTTTTTTCTTTTTTTTTAGTTTTTTAGCTTTTTTTAGTTTTTTTTTTAGTTTTTTATCTTTTTAATTTTTTCGTTTTTTTCTTTTTATGTTTTTCTTTTTTTAATTTTTTTAATTTTTAATTTTTAGTTTTTTTCTTTTTAGTTTCTTTTTAGTTTTTTACCATTTTTCTTTTTTCGAATTACTTTAATCTATTATCAAAATATTTCGAAATATTTATGCTATTTCCAGTTTTTACATTTTAGTTTGTTTTCTTTTATATATATAGAAGATATAATCTGGCGTAACGGACAGACAACTTATTTTATATATATAGATATATATATATATCTATATATATAAAAATAAGTTGTCGGTGTGTGGATCTGTGGATGGATCAGGTGACGTCACCTGAAAAAACTGGATCAGGTGACAAAACTGAAAACTGAAAAAAACTAAAAAAAGGCAAAAACTACAAAAAAAAACTAAAAACTAATAAAAAAGCTAAAAAACTAAAAAAAACTAAAAAAAGGCAAACTAAAAACTAATAAAAAAATAAAAAAGCTAAAAAACTAAAAAAACTAAAAAAACTAAAAAAGGTAAAAAACTAAAAAAACTAAAAACTAAAAAAAAGGAAAAAACTGAAAAATAAGCTAAAATAAAGGTAAAAACCAATAAAAAACTAAAAAAAAACTGAAAAAACTAAAAAAAGGCAAAAACTACAAAAAAAACTAAAAACTAATAAAAAAAGTAAAAAAGCTAAAAAACTAAAAAAACTAAAAAAACTAAAAAAAGGTAAAAAACTAAAAAAAATAAAAAATAAAAAAAAATAAAAAAAGGAAAAAACTGAAAAATAAGCTAAAATAAAGGTAAAAACCAATAAAAAACTAAAAAGAAAAAAAGGAAAAAACTAAAAAAAAATTTCATCTAAAAAACTAAAAAAAACTAAAAAAGGTAAAAACTAAAAGAACTAAAAAAGAAAAAAATAAATGACGACACTCAAAGAGAAAGCGACCAGGACAAAAGGAATGTTCGATTAGCAATCAACAAAGCACCGGGACACAGGGAGTATAAATGACGACCAGGACATAAGTAAAAAAAAAACTAACAAAACTAAAAAGAAGGTAAAAACTACAAAAAAACTAAAAAGAAAAAAAAACTAAAAAAAGGCAAAAACTACAAAAAAAACTAAAAACTAATAAAAAAGCTAAAAAACTAAAGAAACTAAAAAAAGGCAAAAACTACAAAAAAAACTAAAAACTAATAAAAAAAATAAAAAAGCTAAAAAACTAAAAAAACTAAAAAAACTAAAAAAAGGTAAAAAACTAAAAAAACTAAAAACTAAAAAAACTAAAAAAAAGGAAAAAACTGAAAAATAAGCTAAAATAAAGGTAAAAACCAATAAAAAACTAAAAAAAAACTGAAAAAACTAAAAAAAGGCAAAAACTACAAAAAAAACTAAAAACTAATAAAAAAAAGTAAAAAAGCTAAAAAACTAAAAAAACTAAAAAAACTAAAAAAAGGTAAAAAACTAAAAAAAATAAAAAATAAAGAAAAACTAAAAAAAAGGAAAAAACTGAAAAATAAGCTAAAATAAAGGTAAAAACCAATAAAAAACTAAAAAGAAAAAAAGGAAAAAACTAAAAAAAAATTTCATCTAAAAAACTAAAAAAAACTAAAAAAGGTAAAAACTAAAAGACCTAAAAAAGAAAAAAATAAATGACGACACTCAAAGAGAAAGCGACCAGGACAAAAGGAATGTTCGATTAGCAATCAACAAAGCACCGGGACACAGGGAGTATAAATGACGACCAGGACATAAGTAAAAAAAAAAACTAACAAAACTAAAAAGAAGGTAAAAACTACAAAAAAAAGAAAAAAAACTAAAAACTAATAAAAAAACTAAAAAATCTAAAAATCTAAATAAACTAAAAAAGAAAAAAAAGGAAAAAAATAAAGGAGAAAAACAAAACTAAAAAACGAATGTATATACAGACCGGGACACCGGGATAAAAATGACGACCGGGACACAGGGAATATAAATGATGACCGGGACACAGGGACACAACTACAACGGGGACACCGGGGGAAACAGGGGGATATAAATGACGACCGGGACACCGGGACAGGGAATGGTCGATTAGCAATCACCATCAACAAACGTTTGTCAACTGACGTATCTATCTATCTATATATAAAAATAAGTAGTTTGTCTGTGTGTCTGTCTACTGACGTCATGTTTGTGTGTCGACTGACGTCATGTTTGTCAACTGACGTATCTATCTATCTATATATATATAAATAAGTAGTTTGTCCGTGTGTCTGTCTACTGACGTCATGTTTGTGTGTCGACTGACGTCATGTTTATCAACTGACGTATCTATCTATCTATATATATAAAAATAAGTTGTCTGTCCGTTACGCTAGATTATATCTTCTATATATATAAAAGAAAACAAACTAGAATGTAAAAACTGGAAATTGCATAAATATTTCGAAATATTTTGACAATAGATAAAAGTAATTCGAAAAAGAAAAATGGTAAAAAACTAAAAAAAACTAAGAGAAAAAACTAAAAAAAAAAATTAAAATTAAAAAAATTAAAAAAGAAAAAACCTAAAAAGAAAAAACGTAAAAAAATAAAAAAGATAAAAAACTGAAAAAAAACTAAAAAAGCTAAAAACTAAAAAAAGAAAAAACTAAAAAAAAAACTGGGAATTGCACAAATATTTCAATATATTTTGACAATAGATTAAAGTAATTCGAAAACCTTAAAACAGATACCCCAAATTTGAGGTTTAATTTAAATTGTTGGAGCTTTAGCATGCTTGGCACGTAAAGATTTTTCCAAGTGTCAATGTTAGAATGAACATTGAGAAATTGAAGAAAACAAATCAATAAAAAGAAGAAACTAAAAAAGAAAAAACTAAAAAAGAAAAAAACTAAAGAAGAAACTGTATCTATATATATAAAAATCTATCTTCTATATATATAAAAATAAGTTGTCTGTCCGTTACGCCAGATTATATCTTAAATATATATAAAAATGAAACTAAACTGAAAAGCAAACTGAAACTAAAAATGTAGAAACTGGTAATTGCATAAATATTTCTATATATTTTGACAATAGATTAAAGTAATTCGAAAACCTTATAACAGATCTTTATAATTTTGAGTTTTATTATAAATTGTCGAGTGTTTGCATGCTTGGTACGTAAAATTTTTTTCTAACATCAATGTTAGAATGAACACTGAAAAATTGAAAAACATTGAAAAAGGTAGAATGTTACCAAAAAGCAAAACCAGGCTTGCGGTTCAAAGAGAAATGGCCAGATTAAGAATGTGCAATTTACGTCAACGAAGGCGTGTCGAGGAACTACCAGAGCAACGCGAAACCAGACTTGCTTCTGAAAGAGAAAGTAAAAAAAGAAGGCGTGCCGAGGAATCAAAAGAACAGCAGGGAAACAGGCTTGAGGCTGATAGAGAAAGTAAGAAAAGAAAGCGTGCCGAGGAATCAGAGCAATCTGAAAGTTATCGCCTGGCATTCAGGTACAACCCAGTCGATGATTATAGCTTGAGTAGATGTGTTCAAATCGGGACAATGTCTAAAATTTGTCCCTATTGCAAGGCCTTGAAATTCAATGGTGAAACAATGGGAATGTGTTGCGCCTCAGGAAAAGTTAAACTTCCTCTATTGGCTGCACCACCAGAGCCATTGAAGACTTTCCTTACTGGAAATACGTCAGAATCTAAGCGTTTTTTGTCAAAAATCAGACAATACAACTCATGTTTCCAAATGACGTCGTTTGGAGCCCAAATCGAAAATCCAGATCAATTTATGTCTACTTTCAAAGTAAAAGGGCAAATTTATCATAAAGCAGGGTCCCTTCTACCATTCTCAGGCAAGAATCATAAATTTTTACAATTGTACTTCATCAGTGATAGAAATTCTGAATTGAATGTACGTTGCGAAATTTCTCCCAACGTTGAAAGGACAATCGTTACCCAATTGCAACATCTTTTCCACGAAAATAATAAGTTAGTGCGTCTGTTCAAAACAGCCAACGATTTGATGCCTACTGATACTCATAAAATTGTTATTTCCGCTGACAAAACGCCTCCTGGCCAACATGTGCGTAGATACAATGCTCCGACTATCGACGAAGTGGCAATCGTTATGGTCGGTGATCAGTTTTTACCTCGAGATATTATTCTACATAAGCGAAACGCTCAGTTGTTAAGAATTGCTGAAACTCATCGATGCTACGATGCCCTACAATATCCTATCATTTTTTGGGATGGAGCCGACGGCTATCACTTTAATATTAAATTGATGAATCCAGCCACTAACAAAGAAATGAATAAGAAATGCAGTGCAATGCATTATTATTCCTATAGACTAATGATTCGGCAGGATGAAGAAAATTATATTTTAAAATGCCGTGAATTGTTTCACCAATTTGTCGTGGATATGTATGCTAAAATTGAATCAGAACGTTTGCTATATATCCGCCTGAATCAGACCAAGCTCCGCTCTGAACAATACATTCATTTGCGAAATTAAAAATCATTTCAAACGAAATTGATGATGTGATTTCCGCTGAAATACCTGATAAAAATGTCGATAAGGGGTTACATGATATTATTGTAAAAAATATGATACATGGACCTTGCGGTGCACTGAACGAAAATTCACCATGCATGGCCAAAGGAAGGTGCACAAAGCAATATCCTCGACTTTTAGTACCTAAAACAATTACTGGCAATGATGGTTACCCACAATATAGAAGAAGATCTACTGAAGATGGCGGTAAAACAGCAATAATAAAGAAGCGTAACGGTACCACCATCGAAGTAGATAACCAGTGGGTTGTTCCATATTCCCCTTTATTATCAAAAACATTTAATGCAAACATAAACGTTGAATACTGTAATTCCGTAAAGGCAATCAAATACATATGTAAATACTTCAACAAAGGCAGTGACATGGCAGTTTTTGGCTTGCAGTCCGAAATCAAAGATTTCGATGAAATCGTAGAATATCAGGCTGGAAGATACATAAGCAGTAATGAAGCTGTTTGGCGAATTCTTTCATTTCCGATACATGAACGTAGTCCAGCTGTTGTTCACTTAGCGGTACATTTACAGAATGATCAACGTGTTTATTTCACGGAAACCAACGTGCAACAAAGAGTCCTGAATCCACCGGATACAACATTAACAGCTTTTTTTTCGCTTTGCAAAAATGATTCTTTTGCAAAAAAACTGCTGTATACTGAAATGCCTTCGTATTACACGTGGAATACTAAAAATAAAGTATTTGAACGTCGAAAACAGGGTAAGTCAGTCGACGGCCAACCTACCATCTTCAAAGATACCACGATAGGAAGACTCTACACCGTTCACCCCAATCAACATGAATGCTTCTTTCTACGCCTGCTTTTGGTGAATGTACCCGGTCCGACATCCTTTGAGTATTTGAGGACTGTAAATGGTACTATACATGACACTTACCGTAGTGCATGCCAAGCTCTGAATTTATTGGAGAATGACCAACACTGGGATAACTGCATCAATGACGCGTGCGAAACGTCAACCCCAAGTCAAATTCGTGCATTGTTTGGCATCATTTTAACAACTTGCTCTCCATCAGCTCCTACAGATTTATGGGAAAAATATAAGTCAAAAATGTCCGAAGATATACTTCATCGAAAACAGTTAGAGACGTCAGACATGACTTTTGATTTTACATCAGAAATTTATAACTACACTTTAGTTGTTATAGAAGATTTGTGCATAAGTATGGCAAACAAACCTCTTCAGGGTTTGGGAATGCCTTCACCTAACCGTATCGCTGCTGTTTCGAGATGTGTAGAATTGGATCGTGAACAAAGTTACAGTACGAGTGATCTATTGTCGTATGTACAAAATAACATTTCCAAGTTAACGTCGGAACAAAAAGACATTTATGATACGATAATGCATTGTGTCGATAACAACGTTGGAGAAATTTTCTTTTTGGATGCGCCAGGAGGTACTGGTAAAACGTTTGTGATAAAACTGATTCTGGCATCAATTCGATCTAAAAATGATATAGCGTTGGCAATTGCGTCGTCCGGAATAGCCGCAACATTGCTGCCTGGTGGAAGAACTGCTCATTCCGCTTTGAAATTGCCTCTGAACTTGCATTCTACAGAAACTCCCACGTGCAATATTTCCAAATCATCTGGGATGGGTAAAGTATTGCAGCAATGCAAACTTATTATTTGGGATGAGTGCACAATGGCACACAAAAAATCGCTCGAGGCTCTGGATCAATGCTTGAAAGATTTGCGAGGGAAGTCGAAACCCTTTGGCAGCACCTTAATATTGCTTGCGGGAGATTTCAGGCAAACATTACCTATAATACCTAGATCAACTCCTGCAGACGAAATGAATGCTTGCCTGAAAAATTCTAATTTATGGGCACACGTAAAAACATTAAAATTAACTACAAATATGCGTGTCCGATTGCAAAACGATGACTCTGGTCAAACATTTTCAGATCAATTGCTGGCAATGGGAAACGGAAAGCTCCCAGTAGACTCAATTTCAGGACGTATACAACTACCTGCTGATTTCTGTAATTTAGTGACGTCCAAAAATGAATTGATTGAAAAAGTATTTCCGAATATTCTAAAAAATTATAAAAATAATAAATGGCTAAGTGAAAGAGCGATTCTCGCACCCAAAAATATAGACGTCCACGAAATCAACAATATTGTTTTGACCAAGATTCAAGACCAGGCAGTCCTTTACAAGTCAGTCGACACAGTTTTGGAACCAAATGAAGCGGTTAATTATCCATCTGAATTTTTAAATTCCATAGATCTTTCAGGGTTTCCACCACACGTGCTACAACTAAAAATAGGCGTACCAATAATACTTTTAAGAAATATAAACCCACCAAAGCTTTGCAATGGCACTCGACTTGCCGTAAAAAAAAACAATGGAAAACCTAATAGAGGCCACAATCCTGACAGGGCCTTTTGAGGGTGAGGCTGTTCTTATTCCTCGCATTCCCATGATTCCAACAGATCTGCCTTTTCAATTTAAAAGATTGCAATTCCCAATTCGATTAGCATTTGCAATCACCATTAACAAAGCTCAAGGTCAATCATTAGAAAAATGTGGTATTGATCTTAATACTGATTGTTTTTCCCATGGACAATTGTACGTTGCATGTTCGAGGGTCGGTAAACCTGACAATCTATTTATATGCAGCGAGAATTGGACAGCGAAGAATGTTGTATATTCGCAAGTTTTACGCAGTTAATTTGTATTTCGGAACCAAATGAAGCGGTTAATTATCCATCTGAATTTTTAAATTCCATAGATCCTTCAGGGTGTCCACCACACCTGCTACAACTAAAAATAGGCGTACCAATAATACTTTTAAGAAATATCAACCCACCAAAGCTTTGCAATGGCACGTGACTTGCCGTAAAAAAAAAAAAACAATGGAAAACCTAATAGATGCCACAATCTTGACAGGGCCTTATGAGGGTGAGGCTGTTCTTATTCCTCGCATTCCCATGATTCCAACGGATCTGCTTTTTCAATTTAAAAGATTGCAATTCCCAATTCGATTAGCATTTGCAACCACCATCAACAAAGCTCAAGGGCAATCACTAGAAAAATGCGGTATAGATCTTAATACAGATTGCTTTACCAATGTACAATTGTATGTTGCATCTTTGAGGGTCGGTAAACCTGACAATCTATTTATACGCACAGACAATGGGACAGCGAAGACTGTTGTATATTCACAAGTTTTACGTAGTTAATTTGTATTGTATCTATCTATCTATCTACCTATATAAAAACGAGTTGTGTGTATGCATGTTTGTTTGTTTGTAAAAAGAGCGTTTGTATATGACGTCATTATTAGTACATACGGCTTTGTATATGGACAGACAATGGAAAGCCAAGAATGTTGTATATTCGCAATTTTTACGTAGTTTGAAACACATATATAAATCTATCTATATTCACAGGTGGGACACAGGGACACAACTACAATGGCGCGTAACTAATATGGCGCGTAACTAATATGGCGCGTAACGACTTACGCGCGCGGGGGGGCTTGGGGGGTTGCGAAGCGCCCCACCAACTAGGTGTTGGGGTGGCGCTTCGCGCCACCCCAACAGCTAGTATATATATATAAATAAGTTGTTTGTCTGTGTTTCTGTCTACTGACGTCATGTTTGTGTGTCGACTGACGTCATGTTTGTCAACTGACGTATCTATATCTATATATATATATATATAAAAACTAGCTGTTGGGGTGGCGCTTCGCGCCACCCCAACACCTAGTTGGTGGGGCGCTTCGCAACCCCCCCAAGCCCCCCCCCGCGCGCGTAAGTCGTTACGCGCCATATTAGTTACGCGCAATTGTAGCTGTGTCCCTGTGTCCCACCTGTGAATAGAGATAGATATAAATATATATTTTTAACTACGTAAAACATGCGAATATACAACATTCTTCGCTGTCCCGGTCGTCATTTGTGTCCTGGTGTCCCAGTTTGTATTTTCTCTTTGAGTGTCCCGGTCGTCATTTATATTCCCTGTGTCCCAGTGTCCCGGTCGTCATTTGTGTCCCGGTGTCCCGGTCTGTAATTTCTATTCAAACAATCCCTGTGTCTCAGTCGTCAATTATATATCCCGCCTGTGCCCCCGGCGTCCCCGTTGTAGTTGTGTCCCTGCGTCCCGGTCGTCATTTATATTCCCGGTCGTGATTTGTGTCCGGGTGTCCCAGTCTGTAATTTTTCTTTGAGGTTCCTGGTCGTCATTTATATTCCCTCTGTGTCGGTCGTCATTTGTGTCCCGGTCTGTAATTTATCTTTGAGTGTTTTTTCTTTTTAGTTTTTTTTAGTTTTTTACATTTTTTCAGTTTTTTTTTCTTCTTTATTTTGCAGCGTCACTATGAAGTACATATCGCCGAACCTTTGTTTTTTAACTTAAATCTGGTAGGCATTGAGGACCTTATCCAAGTCAAAATCCCAAACCCAATCATCATCGCTATCATTTTCAGTTTTGATATGTTTTGACTCTCGCT
>NW_027066572.1:0-18046 GCF_032884065.1 Artemia franciscana
CAACGGTCTTCTTACGATCAAAAATTTGTCTTCGAACGATATTCTTAAATACCTGTGTCCTGGTCGTCATTTATATTGCGTGTCCCGGTCGTCATTTGTGTCCCGGTATCCCAGTCTGTAATTTCTCCTTGAGTGTCCCGGTCGTTATTTATATTTCCTCTGTCCCGGTCGTCATTTGTGTCCCGGTCTGTAATTTCTCTTTGAGTGTTTTTTTCTTTTTAGTATTTTTTAGTTTTTTAAATTTTTCTTTTTTCAGTTTTCTTTTTCTTCTTTATTTTTCAGCTTCACTATGAAATACATATCGCCGAACCTTTGTTTTTTTAACTAAAATCTGGTAGGCATTGATGACCTTATCCAAGTCAAGATCTCAAACCCAATCATCATCGCTATCATTTCAGTTTTGATATGTTTTGAATCTCGCTGTCCAGGTGGATCTTCATCTCACTGCGCGGTTTTGCGTTCTTTAGCCTCAAGCCTGTTTCCTTGCTGTTCTTTTGATTCCTCGGCACGCTTTCTTTTCTGACTTTCTCTTTCAGCAGCAAGTTTTTTGGCATAGACTCTTTGAGCATCTTCATCGGATAAATATATATATATATATATATATATATATATATATATATATATATATATATATATATATATATATATATATATATATATATATATATATATATATATATATATATATATATATATATATATATATATATATATATATATATATATATATATATATATATATATATAAATAAGTTGTATGTCTGTGTGTCTGTCTGTCTGTCAGGTGACGTCATGATTCTGTGTTGACTGACGTCATCAAGTTAGTTGTCGTCATTTTTGCTACGACGGTGACGTCATTCAAGATATTTAAGACATATGTTCACGTAGAAATCTATTAATGTTTTAGTTTAAAATGACTGATGAACTTACAATGGCAAAAGCCGATGAAAATGCTCAAAGAGTCTCTGCCAAAAAACTTGCTGCTAATAGAGAAAGTCAGAAAAGAAAGCGTGCCGAGGAATCAAAAGAACAGCAAGGAAACAGGCTTGAGGCTGATAGAGAAAGAAAGAACAGAAAGCGTGCCGAGGAATCAAAAGAACAGCAAGGAAAAAGGCTTGAGGCTGATAGAGAGAGAAAGAACAGAAAGCGTGCCGAGGAATCAAAAGAACAGCAAGGAAACAGGCTTGAGGCTGATAGAGAAAGAAAGAACAGAAAGCGTGCCGAGGAACTACCAGAGCAACACGGAAGCAGACTTGCTGCTAAAAGAGAAAGTGAAAAAAGAAGGCGTGCCGAGGAATTACAAGAACAGCAAGAAATCAGGCTTGCAGCTGATAGAGAAAGTAAGAAAAGAAAGCGTGCCGAGGAATCACAAGAACAGCAAGAAATCAGGCTTGCTGCTGATAGAAAAAGTAAGAAAAGAAAGCGTGCCGAGGAATCAGAGCAACCTGAAAGTTATCGCCTGGCATTCAGGTACAGCCCAGTCGATGATTATAGCTTGAGTAGATGTGTTCAAATCGGGACAATGTCTAAAATTTGTCCCTATTGCAAGGCCTTGAAATTCAATGGTGAAACAATGGGAATGTGTTGCGCCTCAGGAAAACTTAAACTTCTTCTATTGGCTGCACCACCAGAGCCATTGAAGACTTTCCTTACTGGAACTACGTCAGAATCTAAGCGTTTTTTGTCACAAATCAGAAAATACAACTCATGTTTCCAAATGACGTCGTTTGGAGCCCAAATCGAAAATCCAGATCAATTTATGTCTACTTTCAAAGTAAAAGGGCAAATTTATCATAGAGCAGGGTCCTTTCTACCATTCTCAGGCGAGAATCATAAATTTTTACAATTGTACTTCATCAGTGATAGAAATTCTGAATTGAATGCACGTTGCGAAATTTCTCCCAACGTTGAAAGGACAATCGTTTCCCAATTGCAACATCTTTTCCACGAAAATAATAATTTAGTGCGTCTGTTCAAAACAGCCATCGATTTGATGCCTACTGATACGCATAAAATTGTTATTTCCGCTGACAAAACGCCTCCTGGCCAACATGTGCGTAGATACAATGCTTCAACTATCGACGAAGTGGCAATCGTTATGGTCGGTGATCAGTTTTTACCTCGAGATATTATTCTTCATAAGCAAAACGCTCAGTTGTTAAGAATTGCTGAAACTCATCGATGCTACGATGCCCTACAATATCCTATCATTTTTTGGGATGGAGACGATGGCTATCACTTTAATATAAAATTGATGAATCCAGCCACTAACAAAGAAATGAATAAGAAATGCAGTGCAATGCATTATTATTCCTATAGACTAATGATTCGGCAGAATGAAGAAAATTATATTTTATAATGCCGTGAATTGTTTCACCAATTTGTCGTTGATATGTATGCTAAAATTGAATCAGAACGTTTGCTATATATCCGCCTGAATCAGACCAAGCTCCGCTCTGAACAATACATTCATTTGCGAGATGCAGTTATAAATGACGGTAATACCACAAACGTTGGAAGATTAACAATTTTACCTTCGTTATATGCTGGCAGTCCCCGTCATATGCATGAATATGCTCAAGATGCTATTGCGTATGTTCGTCTCTATGGTCGTCCAGATTTATTTATTACATTTACATGTAATCAATCTTGGGACGAGATACTGCAGCTTTTACTTCAAGGACAATCGGTTGTTCATAGGCATGATATTACGGCCCGTGTCTTCCGGCAAAAGTTGGAATCACTGATAAACTACATAGTAAAACCTGAAGTGTTTGGGTCAGTGCGATGCTGGATGTACTCAGCGGAATGGCAAAAACGAGGTTTGCCACACGCACATATACTAATCTGGCTACATAAAAAAATTACTTCGAACGAAATTGATGTGATTTCCGCTGAAATACCTGATAAAATGTCGATAAGGGGTTACATGATATTATTGTAAAAAATATGATACATGGACCTTGCGGTGCACTGAACGAAAATTCACCATGCATGGCCAAAGGAAGGTGCACAAAGCAATATCCTCGACTTTTAGTATCAAACACAATTACTGGCAATGATGGTTACCCACAATATAGAAGAAGATCTACTGAAGATGGCGGTAAAACAGCAATAATAAAGAAGCGTAACGGTACCACCATCGAAGTAGATAACCAGTGGGTTGTTCCATATTCCCCATTATTATCAAAAACATTTAATGCACACATAAACGTTGAATACTGTAACTCCGTAAAGGCAATCAAATACATATGTGAATACGTCAACAAAGGCAGTGACATGGCAGGTTTTGGCTTGCAGCCCGAAATCAAAGATTTCGACGAAATCGTACAATATCAGGCTGGAAGATACATAAGCAGTAATGAAGCTGTTTGGCGAATTCTTTCATTTCCAATACATGAACGTAGTCCAGCTGTTGTTCACTTAGCGGTACATTTACAGAATGGTCAACGTGTTTATTTTTTGGAGCCCTGAATCCACCGATACAAAATTAACATTTTTTTTTTCGCTTTGCAAAAACGATTCTTTTGCAAAGAAACTGCTCTATACTGAAGTGCCTTCGTCTTACACGTGGAATACTTAAAATAAAGTATTTGAACGTCAAAAACAGGGTAAGTCAGTCGACGTCCAACCTATCATCTTCAAAGATACCACGATAGGAAGACTCTACACCGTTCACCCCAATCAACATGAATGCTTCTTTCTACGCCTGGTTTTGGTGAATGTACCCGTCCGACATCCTTTGAGTATTTGAGAACTGTAAACGGTACTATACATGATACTTACCGTAGTGCATGTCAAGCTCTGAATTTATTGGAGAATGACCAACACTGGGATAACTGCATCAATGACGTGTGCGAAACGTCAACCCCAAGTCAAATTCGTGCATTGTTTGGCATCATTTTAACAACTTGCTCTCCATCAGCTCCTACAGAGTTATGGGAAAAATATAAGTCAAAAATGTCCGAAGATATACTCCATCGAAAACAGTTAGAGACGTCAGATATGACTTTTGATTTTACATCAGAAATTTATAACTACACTTTAGTTATTATAGAAGATTTGTGCGTACGTATGGCAAACAAACCTCTTCAGGATTTGGGAATGCCTTCACCTAACCGTATCGCTGCTGTTTCGACATGTGTAGAATTGGATCGTGAACAAAGTTACAGTACGAGTGATCTATTGTCGTATGTACAAAATAACATTTCCAAGTTAACCTCGCAAGAAAAAGACATTTATGATACGATAATGCATTGTGTCGATAACAACGTTGGAGAAATTTTCTTTTTGGATGCGCCAGGAGGTACTGGTAAAACATTTGTGATAAAACTGATTCTGGCATCAATTCGATCAAAAAATGATATAGCGTTGGAAATTGCGTCGTCCGGAATAGCCGCAACATTGGTGCCTGGTGGAAGAACTGCTCATTCCGCTTTGAAATTGCCTCTGAATTTGCATTCTACAGAAACTCCCACGCGCAATATTTCCAAATCATCTGGGATGGGTAAAGTATTGCAGCAATGCAAACTTATTATTTGGGATGAGTGCACAATGGCACACAAAAAATCGCTCGAGGCTCTGGATCAATGATTGAAAGATTTGAGAGGGAAGTCGAAACCCTTTGGCAGCACATTAACATTGCTTGCGGGAGATTTCAGGCAAACATTACCTATAATACCTAGATCAACTCCTGCAGACAAAATGAATGCTTGCCTGAAAAATTCTAAATTATGGGCACACGTAAAAATATTAAAATTAACTACAAATATGCGTTTCCGATTGCAAAACGATGACTCTGGTCAAACATTTTCAGATCAATTGCTGGCAATTGGAAACGGAAAGCTCCCAGTAGACTCAATTTCAGGACGTTTACAACTACCTGCTGATTTCTGTAATTTAGTGACGTCCAAAAATGAATTGATTTTAAAAGTATTTCCGAATATTCTAAAAAATTATAAAAATAATAAATGGCTAAGCGAAAGAGCGATTCTCGCACCCAAAAATATAGACGTCCACGAAATCAACAATATTGTTTTGACCAAGATTCGAGACCAGGCAGTCCTTTACAAGTCAGTCGACACAGTTTTGGAACCAAATGAAGCGGTTAATTATCCATCTGAATTTTTAAATTCCATAGATCTTTCAGGGTTTCCACCACACGTGCTACAACTAAAAATAGGCGTACCAATAATACTTTTAGGAAACATAAACCCACCAAAGCTTTGCAATGGCACTCGACTTGCCGTAAAAAAAACAATGGAAAACCTAATAGAGGCCACAATCTTGACAGGGCCTTTTGAGGGTGAGGCTGCTCTTATTCCTCGCATTCCCATGATTCCAACGGATCTGCCTTTTCAATTTAAAAGATTGCAATTCCCAATTCGATTAGCATTTGCAATCACCATTAACAAAGCTCAAGGTCAATCATTAGAAAAGTGTGGTATAGATCTTAATACTGATTGTTTTTCCCATGTACAATTGTACGTTGCATGTTCGAGGGTCGGTAAACCTGACAATCTATTTATATGCAGCGACAATTGGACAGCGAAGAATGTTGTATATTCACAGGTTTTACGCAGTTAATTTGTATTGCATCTATCTATTTATCTATCTGTATAAAAACGAGTTGTGTGTATGCATGTTTGTTTGTTTGTAAAAGGAGCGTTTGCATATGACGTCATTATTAGTACATACGGCTTTGTATATGCACAGACAATGGGAAAGCCAAGAATGTTGTATATTCGCAATTTTTACTTAGTTTGAAACACATACATAAATCTATCTATACTCACAGGTGGGACACAGGGACACAACTACAATGGCGCGTAACTAATATGGCGCGTAACGACAGTTAGTATATATATATATATATATATATATATATATATATATATATATATATATATATATATATATATATATATATATATATATATATATATATATATATACATATATATATATATATATATATATATATATATATATATATATATATATATATATATATATATATATATATATATATATATATATATATATATATATATATATATATATATATATATATATATATATGTTTTTAACTACGTAAAACTTGCGAATATACAACATTCTTTGCTGTCCCATCGTCTGTGCATATAAATAGATTGTCAGGTTTACGGACTCTTGAACATGCAACGCATAATGGTCCATGGGAAAACAATCCGTATTCAGATCTATACCTCATGATTCTATTGATTGCCCTTGAGCATTGTTGATGGTGATTGCTAATCGACCATTTCCTTTGTTGCCGTCGTCATTTATATATCCCCCTGAGCCCCCCGGCGTCCCCGTTGTTGTTGTGTCCCTGTGTCCGGGTCGTCATTTATATTCCCTGTGTCCCCGTCGTCATTTGTGTCCCGGTGTCCCAGTCTGTGATTTCTATTTGAGTGTCCCGGGCGTCATTTATATTCGTCAGGATATTGTAGGGCATCGTAGCATCGATGAGTTTAAGCAATTTTTGTCAACTAATTGTTTCGCCTATAAAGAATATTATCTCGAGGTAAGAACTGATCACCGACCGCAACGATTGCCACTTTGTTGATAGTTGCGTATCAGGAGGCATCAATTCGATTGCTGTTTTAAGCAGAAGCACTAAATTATTATTTTTGTGGAAAAGATGATTTATATAAGTATATATATATATATTTTCTTTTTAGTTTTTTTGTAGTTTTTACCTTTTTTAGTTTTTTTCTTCTTTTGTATTAATGCTAAAGCCAAGGTTCAAACCTGGAGCCTCTCGGACCTAGAACCTGAAACATAACGCTTTACCAACTCAGCTACTTCGGTGTGAATACATTCGTTTTGAGCAGCTTCCTCGGGTGTTGCCATTGTTGTCCTGGTCGTCATTTATATTGCCTGTGTCCCGGTCGTCATTTGTGTCCCGGTATCCCAGTCTGTAATTTCTCCTTGAGTGTCCCGGTCGTTATTTATATTTCCTCTGTCTCGGTCGTCATTTGTGTCCCGGTCTGTAATTTCTCTTTGAGTGTTTTTTCTTTTTAGTATTTTTTAGTTTTTTATATTTTTCTTTTTTCAGTTTTCTTTTTCTTCTTTATTTTTCAGCTTCACTATGAAATACATATCGCCGAACCTTTTTTTAAATAAAATCTGGTAGGCATTGATGACCTTATCCAAGTCAAGATCCCAAACCCAATCATCATCGCTATCATTTTCAGTTTTGATATGTTTTGACTCTCGCTGTCCAGGTGGATCTTCATCTAACTGCGCGGTTTTGCGTTCTTTAGCCTCAAGCTTGTTTCCTTGCTGTTCTTTTGATTCCTCGGCACGCTTTCTTTTCTTACTTTCTCTATCAATAGCAAGCCTGATTTCTTGCTGTTCTTGTGATTCCTCGGCACGCTTTCTTTTCTTACTTTCTTTATCAGCAGCAAGCCTGATTTCTTGCTGTTTTTGTGATTCCTCGGCAAGCCTTCTTTTTTCACTTTCTCTTTTAGCAGCAAGTCTGCTTTCGCGTTGCTCTGGTAGTTCCTCGGCACGCTTTCTGTTCTTTCTTTCTCTATCAGCCTCAAGCCTGTTTCCTTGCTGTTCTTTTGATTCCTCGGCACGCTTTCTTTTCTGACTTTCTCTAACAGCAGCAAGTTTTTTGGCATAGACTCTTTGAGCATCTTCATCGGCTTTTGCCATTGTAAGTTCATCAGTCATTTTAAACTTAAACATTAATAGATTTCTAAGTGAACATATATGTTTTAAATATCTTTAATGACGTCACCGTCATAGCAAAAATGACGACAACTAACTTCATGACGCCAGTCGACACAGAATCAAATTGGGAATTGCAATCTTTTAGGTTGAAAAGGCAGATCCATTGGAATCATGAGAATGCGTGGAATAAGAAAAGCCTCAGCCTCAAAAGGCCCTGTCAAGATTGTTGCCTCTATTACGTTATAACAGACATAACACGTCATTTGTGTCCCGGTGTCCCGGTCTGTAGTTTCGTTAGTCGACAAACATGACGTCAGACGACAAACAACTTCATGACGACATACAGCTCAATCCTTATAATGACGTCAGTCGACACACAAACATGACGTCAGTTGACAGACAGACAAACAACTTATTTATATATATATATATATATATATATATATATATATATATATATATATATATATATATACTAGCTGTTTAGGTGGCGCTTCGCGCCAGCCCAACACCTAGATGGAGGGGGCGCTTCGCGCCCCCCCCAAAGCCCCGCCGCGCGCGTAAGTCGTTACGTGCCATATTAGTTACGCGCCATTGTAGTTGTGTCCCTATGTCCCACCTGTGAATATATACATATATATATATATATATATATATATATATATATATATATATATATATATATATATAAATATATATATATATATATATATATATATATATATAAATATATATATATATATATATATATATATATATATATATATATATATATATATATATATATATATATATATATATATATATATATATATATATATAAAAACATATATATATATATATCTATATATATATATATATATATATATATATATATATATATATATGTGTGTGTTTTTACCTCATGATTCTAATGATTGCCCTTGAGCTTTGTTGATGGTGATTGCTAATCGACGATTCCCTGTGTCGCCATCGTCATTTATACATCCCCCTGAACCCCCGGCGTCCCTGTTGTAGTTGTGTTCCTGTGTCCCGGTCGTCATGTCCCGGTGTCCCGGCCGTCATTTGTGTCCCGGTCTGTATATACATTTGTTTTCGAATTGGTCTTTTTTAGGTTTTAGTTTTTTACCTTTTTTTTAGTTTTTTTTCTTTTTTTTAGTGTTGTTCTTCTCCTTTATTTTTCATTTTTTTTCCTTTTTCATTTTATTTTATTTTTTTTTTTTTTTTTTTAGCTTTTTAGCTTTTTTAGTTTTTTATTAGTTTTTAGTTTTTTTTCTTTTTAGTTTTTTTGTAGTTTTTACTTTTTTTTAGTTTTTAATTTTTTTTACTTATGTCCTGGTCGTCATTTATACTCCCTGTGTCCCGGTCGTCATTTGTGTCCCGGTGCTTTGTTGATGGTGATTGCTAATTTTTTATTCCCTATGTGCCGGTGTCCCGGTCGTCATTTGTGTCCCGATGTCCCGGTCTGTAATTTCGTCAGTCGAAAACATGATGTCAGTCGACACAGAAACATGACGTCACCTGACAGATCCACAGACAGACAACTTATTTTTAAATATATAGATATATATATATATAAATATATATAGATATTTTCTTTTTAGTTTTTTTGTAGTTTTTACCTTTTTTAGTTTTTTTCTTCTTTTGTATTAATGCTAAAGCCAAGGTTCAAACCTGGAGCCTCTCGGACCTAGAACCTGAAACATAAAGCTTTACCAACTCAGCTACTTCGGCTTGAAAACATTCATTTTGAGCAGCTTCCTCGGGTGTTGCCATTGCAGGTTCTTCAGTCATTTTACAATTAGAAATTTCTCTTTCAACGGTCTTCTTACTATTGAAAATTTGTCTTTGAACGATATTCTTAAATACCTGTGTCCTGGTCGTCGTCTATATTCCCTATGTCCCGGTCGTCATTTGTGTCCCGGTATCCCAGTCTTTAATTTCTCTTTGAGTGTCCCGGTCGTTATTTATATTCCCTCTGTCCCGGTCGTCATTTTTGTCCCGGTCTGTAATTTCTCTTTGAGTGTTTTTTCTTTTCAGTCTTTTTTAGTTTTTTACATTTTTTCTTTTTTCAGTTTTCTTTTTCTTCTTTATTTTTCAGCTTCACTATGAAATACATATCGCCGAACCTTTGTTTCTTTAACTAAAATCTGGTAGGCATTGATGACCTTATCCAAGTCAAAATCCCGAACCCAATCATCATCGCTATCATTTTCAGTTTTGATATGTTTTGACTCTCGCTGTCCAGGTGGATCTTCATCTAACTGCGCGATTTTGCGTTCTTTAGCCTCAAGTCTGTTTCCTTGCTGTTCTTTTGATTCCTCGGCACGCTTTCTTTTCTGACATTCTCTATCAGCAGCAAGTTTTTTGGCATAGACTCTTTGACCATCTTCATCGGCTTTTGCCATTGTAAGTTCATCACTCGTTTTAAACTTAAACATTAATAGATTTCTACGTTAACATATATGTCTTAAATATCTTTAATGATGTCACCGTCATAGCAAAAATGACGACAACTAACTTCATGACGTCAGTCGACACAGAAACATGACGTCACCTGACAGACAGACACACAGACAGACAACTTATTTTTATATATATAGATAGATATGTTTTTAACGACGTAAAACTTGTGAACATACAACATTCTTCGCTGCCCCATTGTCTGTGCATATAAATAGATTGTCAGGTTTACCGACTCTTGAAAATGCAACATGTAATTGTCCATGGGAAAAACAATCCATATTCAGATCTATACCTCATGATTCTAATGATTGCCCTTGAGCTTTGTTGATGGTGATTGCTAATCGAATATTGCCTGTGTCCCCATCGTCATTTATATATCCCCCCTGTGCCCCCGGCGTCACCGTTATAGTTGTGTCCCTGCGTCACGGTCGTCATTTATATTCCCTGTGTTCCGGTCGTCATCCCGGTGTCTCGGTCGTCATTTGTGCCCCGATGTCCCGGTCTGTATATACATTCGTTTTTGAATTGGTATATGATGAAATAATTTTTTTTTCCCTTTTTTTCTTTTTATTTTTTTTATTGGTTTTTACCTTTTTTTAGGTTTTTTAGTTTTTTTTCTTTTTAGTTTTTTTTAAGTTTTTATTTTTTTAGTTTTTTTATTTTTATTTTTATGTTTTAGTTTTCTTTTTCTCCTTTATTTTTCAGTTTTTTTCCTTTTCTTATTTTTTTTTCTTTTTTAGTTCTATTAGTGTTTACCTTTTTTTAGTTTTTTTAGTTTTTTTAGTTTTTTAGCGTTTTTAGTTTTTTATCAGTTTTTAGTTTATTTTATGGTTTTTTTCTTTTTTTAGTTTTTTTTAGTTTTTTTTCCTTTTTTTTAATTGTTTTTTAGTTTTTAAGCTTTTTTAGATTTTTTATTTTGTTCTTTTTAGTTTTTTTTGTAGTTTTTACATTCTATAGATTTTTGCTTCTTTTATATTAATGCTAAAGCCAAGGTTCGAACCTGGAACCTCTTGAACCTAGAACCTGGAACATAACGCCTTATCAACTCAGCTACATCGGCTTGAATACATTCGATTTTGATTTGGTATATGATGAAATATTTCAGACGTCATATTGTAAGATGAAATTTTTTTTTTCTTTTTAGTTTTTTATTGGTTTTTTACCGTTTTTTTTAGCTTTTTTAGTTTTGTTTTCGTTTTTTCTTTTTAGTTTTTTTTTGTAGTTTTTATCTTTTTTAGTTTTTCTTATTTTTATTTATATTTTTTTAGTTTTCTTTTTCTCTTTTATTTTTCAGTTTTTTCCTTTTTTTAGTTTTCTTCTTTTTTAGTTTTTAGTTTTTTTAGTTTTTTTATCTTTTTTTAGTTTTTTTTAGTTTTTTTTAGTTTTCTAGGATTTTTAGTTTTTTTATTAGTTTTTAGTTTTTTTTTAGTTTTTGCCTTTTTTAGTTTTTTCAGTTTTTTTTCGTTTTTTACCTTTTTTTAGTTTTTTTTTAGTTTTTTAGCTTTTTTAGTTTTTTTTTCTGTTTAGTTTTTTTTTTTTGTAGTTTTTACCTTTTTTAGTTTTTTTTTCTTCTTTTGTATTAGTGTGAAATAATTCAGACGTCATATACGGACAAACACGACGTCACTCGACAGACAGACATAACCCGCAAACAACTTATTTATATATATATAGATAGATATACATATATATCTATATATATATAAAAATAAGTTGTCTGTGTGTAAATGTGTCGAGTGACGTCACTGTCCGCATATGACGTCTGAATTATTTCATCACATACAAATTCAAAAACGAATGTATACAAGCCAAAGTAGCTCAGTTATATAACTACCTGTGTTGGCGCATTGGGTTTGACCTTAGCCTGTTATACGGGACCCAGTGATCGAACCATGCTGCAGGAATGCACTACAGGGCCGACGCAGATACCTTAGTAGTCAAGAAGCGTCGTTAATCTGATACAAATACAAATACAGTAGCTCAGTTGGTAAAGCGTTATGTTCCAGGTTCTAGGTCCAAGAGGTTCCAGGTTCGAATCTTGGCTTTAGCATTAATACAAAAGAAGAAAAAACTAAAAAAGGTAAAAACTACAAAAAAAAACTAAAAAGAATATACTAAAAACTAAAAAAGCTAAAAAACTAAAAAAAACAAAACAAAAAAGGTAAAAAATAAAAAAAATAAAAAAAAACTATAAAAAAGGTAAAAACTACAAAAAAATAAAGAGAAAAAAAAGTAAAAACTAATAAAAAACTAAAAAAAAAACTAAAAACCAAAAACAAAAAAAACTAAAAAAAGAAAAAAACCTGAAAAATAAAGGAGAAAAAGAAAACCAAAAGCTGGGACACAGGGAATTTAAATGACAACCGGGACTCTCAAAGAGAAATTGCAGACTGGGACACTGGGACACAAATAACGACCGGGAGATATAAATGATGACCGGGAACTCAAAGATAAATTACAGACCGGGACTTCGGGACACAAATGACGACCGGGACACAGGGAATATAAATGACAAACGGGACGCTCAAAGAGAAATTACAGACTATGACACCCCAGTACACAAATCACGACCGGGATACTGGGAATATAAATGACGACCGGGACACAGGGAATGTTCGATTAGCAATCACCATCAACAAAGCTCAAGGGAAATCATTAGGGATAATGAGGTATAGACCTGAATACGGATTGTTTTTCCCTTTAAAATTTTATGTTGCATGTTCAAGATTCGGTAAACCTGACAGTCTATTTATATGCACAGACAATGGGACGTCGAAAAATGTTGTATATTTGCAAGTTTTACGTAGTTAAAAATATATATATATATATCTATATATATATTCCTCCGACAGCTAGTCTATATATATATATATATATATATATATATATATATATATATATATATATATATATATATATATATATATATATATATATATAATATATATATATATATATATATATATATATATATATAAATAAGTTGCATAGATGCATGTTTGTTTGTTTGAGGGTTAGCATTTGAAGTCATTATAAGTATATAAGAATTTGTATAGGACATCATTATAAGATGACACTACAGACCGGGACACCGGGACACAAATAACGACCGGGAGACAGGGAATACAAATGACAACCGGGACACTCAAAGAGAAATTATAGACCGGGACACAAATGACGACCGGGATAGAGGAATATAAATGACGAACGGGACGCTCAAAGAGAAATTACAGACTGGGACACCGGGACACAAATGACGAACGGGACAAAGACAATATAAATGACGACCAGGACACAGGGATACAAACTACAACGGGGATGCCGGAGCCACAGGGGAATAAACAAATGACGACTAGGGAACAGGGAATGTTCGATTAGCAATTACCATCAACAAAGCTCAAGGGCAAATCGTTAGAATAATGAGGTATAGATCTGAATACGGATTGTTTTTCCCATGGACAATTATAATTTGCATGTTCAAGAGTTAGTAAACCTGACAATCTATTTATATGCACAGACAATGGGACAGCGAAGAATGTTGTATATTTGCATGTTTTACGTAGTTAAAAACATATATTTATATCTATCTCTATTCACAGGTGGGAAACAGGGACACAACTACAATGGCGCGTAACTAATATGGCGTGTAAAGACTTACGCGCGCGGGGGGGCTTGGGGGGGGGCGCGAAGCGCCCCACCAACTAGGTGTTGGGGTGGCGTGAAGCCACCCCAGTATATAATATATATATATATACATTTAAATATATATACATATATATATATATATATATATATATATATATATATATATATATATATATATATATATATTATATATATATATATATATATATATTATATATATAATATAAATATATATATATATATATATATTTATATATATATATATATATATATATATATATATATATATATATATATATATATATATATATATACAAACATATATATATATATATATATATATATATATATATATATATATATATATATATATATTTATATATATATATATATATAAATATATATATATATATATATATATATATATATATATATTTAAATGTATATATATATATATATACTGGGGTGGCTTCACGCCACCCCAACACCTAGTTGGTGGGGCGCTTCGCGCCCCCCCCCCCCCAAGCCCCCCCGCGCGCGTAAGTCTTTACACGCCATATTAGTTACGCGCCATTGTAGTTGTGTCCCTGTTTCCCACCTGTGAATAGAGATAGATATAAATATATGTTTTTAACTACGTAAAACATGCAAATATACAACATTCTTCGCTGTCCCATTGTCTGTGCATATAAATAGATTGTCAGGTTTACTAACTCTTGAACATGCAAATTATAATTGTCCATGGGAAAAACAATCCGTATTCAGATCTATACCTCATTATTCTAAAGATGTGTCCCTGTGTCCCGGTCGTCATTTATATTCCCTGTGTCCCTGTGTCCCGGTCGTCATTGGTGTCCCGGTGTCCCGGTCTGTAATTTCTATTCGAACAATCCCTGTGTCCAGGTCGTCATTTACTATCCCGCCTGTGCCCCAGGCGTCCCCGTTGTAGCTGTGTCCCTGTGTCCCGGTCGTCATTTATATTCCCTGTGTCCCGGTCGTGATTTGTGTCTGGGTGTCCCAGTCTGTAATTTCTCTTTGAGGTTCCCGGTCGTCACTTATACTCCCTCTGTCTCGGTCGTCATTTGTGTCCCGGTCTGTAATTTCTCTTTGAGTGTTTTTCTTTTTAGTTTTTTTTTAGTTTTTTACCTTTTTTCTTTTTTCAGTTTTCTTTTTCTTCTTTATTTTTCAGCGTCACTATGAAGTACATATCGACGAACCTTTGTTTTTTTAACTTAAATCTGGTAGGCATTGATGACCATATCCAAGTCAAAATCCCAAACCCAATCATCATCGCTATCATTTTCAGTTTTGATATGTTTTGACTCTCGCTGTCCAGGTGGATTTTCATCTAACTGCGCGGTTTTGCGTTCTTAGCCGCAAGCCTTTTTTCTTGCTGTTCTTGTGATTCCCCCGGCATGCTTTCTTTTCTTACTTTCTCTATCAGCTGCAAGCCTATTTTCTTGCTGTTCTTGTGATTCCTCGGAACGCTTTCTTTTCTTACTTTCTCTATCAGCAGCAAGTTTTTTGGCATAAACTCTTTGAGCTTCCTTGGCTTCCTCGGCTGTTTCCATTGTAGGTTCTTCAGTCATTTTACAATTAAACATTTTTCCGTGAACAAATGTCTTAAATACCGTTAATGATGTCACGGTCATAGCAAAAATGACGACAACTAACTTCATGACGTCAGTCGACACTGAAACATGACGTCACCTGACAGACAGACACACAGACAGACAACTTATATATATATATATATATGTATATATATATATATATATATATATATATATATATATATATATATATATATATATATATATATATATATATTTATTACAATATATATGAGCCACCAATTTAATAGTACTTGATGGTAGGTAAATTAAGACATCACTCAATCCTACTGTAGGTAGAAGGGGGTTTTGACTCATAAACATCACGTCTTAAAATTTTTCTTGTAGTTATTTGTACCTGCTAGGCCCCCTTTCGGAAAGGGCATTCCGTAAGATAATATGTATCATCCGTGACTACAGATGATTTTAACATTTCCCAGTTTATATTGTTTTCCGCGTAAACCAATGCAAATCATTTAAACACTGAACCTAAAAATAAATTAAAAACTCAGCTCAACGCCTGAGTGAACAAATTCTATTTAAATTATTCTTACTATTGTCGGTTTAGATATGGGCGGGTCCGTTGCGCAAAGTTATAGAAAAAATCCGACGGACGAAGCACTTGCTCGAGGTCATGATGTAATCTTTTCTGAGTTTGTACAATACCTTATCGATTCCAAGAGTTGGGAGAAAGGCCCTTTCAAAGAATGCTGGCGACATATGCACGAACTTTGTCGACCTTGCCACATAAAATATGATACAATTAAGAAATACAAAAATTTTACTGAAAGATTCTTGGCTGGTATTTGAAAATACTTCCAGATTCAATTTCAATGAATTGAATGAAATTCAATGAATTTCCTCAAATTCAGAAAAGGTGGAACATAATAGTAGTAAAGTCTTACCTTTCTCAAATTACTCTAAGTCGTTTGAAAAAACATTACAAACTATATGAGTTAGATTTTAGATTGTTGAATTAAATAAAAAAACAAGTTTTTTTAACTGAAAGTAAGGAGCGACATTAAAACTTAAAACGACCAGAAATTACTTCGTATATGAAAGAGGCTGCTTCCTCATCAACGCCCCGCTCTTTACGCTAAAGTTTGACACTTTCTCTCAATTCTTCTTTTTAAAACAGTAAAAAACTTTAGCGTAAAGAGCGGGGCGTTGATGAGGAAGCAGCCTCTTTCATATACGAAGTAATTTCTGGTCGTTTTAAGTTTTAATGTCGCTCCTTACTTTCAGTTAAAAAAACTTGTTTTTTTTATTTAATTTCTGAACGTTTTTGAATCAATGCATGTTTTGATTTTGGCTCTCCGTAGAGGAATAACTAAACAAAATTTGCATTTTTTTTTTTTTTTTTGGCTAAATGGCTTTCTCATAATTTTGATCAAATCATTTTGAGAAAAAAAGAGCGGGGGAGGAAGACTAGTTACCCTCCGATTTTTAGGTTAATTAAAAAGACAACTAGAATTTTTAATTTTTTACGAATATTTTTATTAGTGAAAGATTTACGTAACTTATAAATTAGCTTACATAAAGAACTTTTGTATTCTCATATTTTTATTACATATATGAAGGGGCTCGCCCCCTGGTAAGATCCTCGCTCTTTTCACTAAAGCTTAAATTTTGTCCCAATTCATTAAGAATGACCCCAGAATCACAAAAGCCGTAGAATAAATAGTTGAAATTACTAAAAAATACTTTAGCGTAAAGAGCGAGGTATTAGCAGGAGGTCAGCCCTCAAATGGGTAATAATTTCTGTTCGTTCTAAGTTTTAATGCTGCTCCTTACTTCCAGCTGAAAGAACTTTTTCATATTTATTTTTTCATTGTTTTTTTTTTTAATAAAGCTAGTAAATCTTGCGCTCCCTTCATGGAGATTTTTCTTCCCCCATGACAAATTATCGATGGAAAGTTACCCCAGCATATCCCCCTCTTCTCAACCCCCCTCCCCCCCAAACCAAAAAAATCCTCCTGAAAACGCCTGTACACTTCCCAATAACCATTGCTATATGTAAGCACTGGTCAAAGTTTGTAACTTGTTGCCTCTCCCACGGGGACTCTGGGGGAGTAAGTCGTCCCCAAAGACATAGTTATAACGTTCTTCGACTATGCTGAATAAAATGCCTATCTCAGAATTTTGATCCGTTGACTTTGGGAAAATTATTAGCGTGGGAAGGGGCCTAGGTGCCCTCCAATTTTTTTGGTCACTTAAAAAGGGCACTAGAACTTTTCATTTCCGTTAGAATGAGCCCTCTTGCAACATTCTAGGACAACTGGATCGATACGGTCACCCCTGGGAAAAAAACAAGAAAACAAAAAAACAAAAAAACATGCATCCGTGATCTGCCTTCTGGCAAAAAATACAAAATTCCACATATTTGTAGATAGGAGCTTGAAACTTCTGCAGTAGGGTTCTCTGATATTCTGAATCTGATGGTGTGATTATCGTCAAGATTCTATGACTTCTAGGGGGCGTTTTCCCCTATTTTCTAAAATAACGCAAATTTTCTCAGGCTCGTAACTTTTGATGGGTAAGACTAAACTTGATGAAATATATATATTCAAAATCAGCATTAAATGCGATTCTTTTGATGTAGGTACCTATTTTTTTAG